>NW_026734908.1:0-204606 GCF_949786415.1 Peromyscus eremicus | reverse complement strand
TATTGTGCTCCCATTCTCATACACAGTGCAAACAGCACTCACGTCTGTTCTCAGCAAGTACAGTGTATTGGACTGAAGAGGAGCTACTGTTCTTGTCATTTTCCTAAGCAGAGTTGAACTAGATATGGCCCGTGTGTGTAGGAAGCACAGTTCTTTTGTTCTGAGCAAGCTCACTCTGTTGGCCTATAGGAAACACAGTAGAGTAGAAGAGTGCTCTTTTCTCAAAAGCAGAGTGTGTTTCTTGTAAGGCGAGCTAGTGTTTGTTTCCCAGTAAGAAATGGAGTTGAAGCACATGCAGTTTTTGGTCCTAAGAGCAATAGTTGTTTTCTGGTAAGGAAAGTAACAATTGTGCTCCCATTGCCATGCACGGTGCAAATAGCACTCGCGTCTGTTCCCAGCAAGTACAGTGTATTGGACTGAAGAGGAGCTACTGTTCTTGTCAGTTTCCTAAGCAGAGTTGAACTAGATATGGCCCGTGTGTGTAGGAAGCACAGTTCTTTTGTTCTGAGCAAGCTCACTGTTCGGACCCCATAGGAAAGACAGGAGAGTAGAAGAGTGCCCTTTTCTCAAAAGCAGAGTGTGTTTCTTGTAAGGCGAGCAAGTGTTTGTTTCCCAGTCAGAAATGGAGTTGAATCCCATGCAGTTTCTGGTCCTACGAGCAAGAGTTGTTTTCTGGTAAGAAGTGTCACTATTGTGCTCCCATTGCCATACACAGTGCAAATAGCACTCGCGTCGGTTCCCAGCAAGTACAGTGTATTGGACTGAAGAGGAGCTACTGTTCTTGTCAGTTTCCTAAGCAGAGTTGAAATAGATATGGCCCGTGTGTGTAGGAAGCACAGTTCTTTTGTTCTGAGCAAGCTCACTGTTCTGGCCCTCTAGGAAACACAGTAGAGTAGAAGAGTGCTCTTTTCTCAAAAGCAGAGTGTGTTTCATGTAAGGCGAGCTACCATTTGTTTCCCAGTAAGAAATGGAGTTGAAGCACATGCAGTTTTTGGTCCTAAGAGCAAGAGTTGTTTTCTGGTAAGGAAAGTCACAATTGCGCTCCCATTGCCATGCACAGTGCAAATAGCACTCGCGTCTGTTCCCAGCAAATACAGTGTATTGGACTGAAGAGGAGCTACTGTTCTTGTCAGTTTCCTAAGCAGAGTTGAACTAGATAAGGCCCGTGTGTGTAGGAAGCACAGTTCTTTTGTTCTCAGCAAGCTCACTATTCTGGCCCTATAGGAAACACAGTAGAGTAGAAGAGTGCTCTTTTCTCAAAAGCAGAGTGGGTTTCATGTAAGGCGAGCTAGCGTTTTTTCCCCAGTCTGAAAAGGAGATGAATCACATGCAGTTTCTATTCTTACGAGCAAGAGTTGTTTTCTGTAAGATGAGTCACTATTGTGCTCCCATTGCCATACACAGTGCAAATAACACTGGTGTCTGTTCCCATCATGTACAGTGTATTGGACTGAAGAGGATCTACTGTTGTTGTCAGTTTCCTAAGCAGAATTGAACTAGATATGGCCGTGTGTGTAGGAAGCACAGTTCTTTTGTTCTGAGCAAGCTCACTGTTCTGGCCCTATAGGAAACACAGTAGAGTAGAAGGGTGCTCTTTTCTCAAAAGCTGAGTGTGTTTCTTGTAAGGCGAGCTAGCGTTTGTTTCCCAGTAAGAAATGGAGTTGAAGCACATGCAGTTTTTGGTCCTAAGAGCAAGAGTTGTTTTCTGGTAAGGAAAGTCACAATTGCGCTCCCATTGCCATGCACAGTGCAAATAGCACTCGCGTCTGTTCCCAGCAAGTACAGTGTATTGGACTGAAGAGGAGCTACTGTTCTTGTCAGTTTCCTAAGCAGAGTTGAACTAGATATGGCCCGTGTGTGCAGGAAGCACAGTTCTTTTGTTCTGAGCAAGCTCACTGTTCGGACCCCATAGGAAAGACAGGAGAGTAGAAGAGTGCTCTTTTCTTAAAAGCAAAGTGTGTTTCTTGTAAGGCGAGCTAGTGTTTGTTTCCCAGTCAGAAATGGAGTTGAATCCCATGCAGTTTCTGGTCCTACGAGCAAGAGTTGTTTTCTGTAAGAAGAGTCACTATTGTGCTCCCATTGCCACACACAGTGCATATAGCACTCGTGTCTCTTCGCAGCAAGTACAGTGTATTGGACTGAAGAGGAGCTACTTTTCTTGTCAGTTTCCTAAGCAGAGTTGAACTAGATATGGCCCATTGTGTCGGAAGCACAGTTCTTTTGTTCTGAGCAAGCTCACTGTTCAGACCCCATAGGAAACCCAGTAGAGTAGAAGAGTGCTCTTTTCTCAAAAGCAGAGTGTGTTTCTTGTAAGGTGAGCTAGCGTTTGTTTCCCAGTCCTAAATGGAGTTGAATCACATGCAGTTTCTGGTCCTACGTGCAAGAGTTGTTTTCTGGTAAGGATAGTCACTATTGCACTCCCATTGCCATACACAGTGCAAATAGCATTCGCGTCTGTTCCCAGCAAGTACAGTGAATTGGACTGAAGAGGAGCTACTATTCTTGTCAGTTTCCTAAGCAGAGTTGAACTAGATATGGCCCGTGTGTGCAGGAAACACAGTTCTTTTTTTCTGAGCAAGCTCACTGTTCTGGCCCTATAGGAAACACAGTAGAGTAGAAGAGTGCTCTTTTCTCAAAAGCAGAGTGTGTTTCTTGTACGGTGAGCTAGCGTTTGTTTCCCAGTCCTAAATGGAGTTGAATCACAAGCAGTTTCTGGTCCTAGGAGCAAGAGTTGTTTTCTGTAAGAAGAGTTACTATTGTGCTCCCATTTCCGTACACAGTGCAAACAAATCTCACGTCGGTTCTCAGCAAGTACAGTGTATTGGACTGAAGAGGAGCTACTGTTCTTGTCAGTTTCCTAAGCAGAGTTGAACTAGATATGGCCCGTGTGTGTAGGAAGCACAGTTCTTTTGTACTGAGCAAGCTCAATGTTCTGGCAATATAGGAAACACTGTTGAGCAGAAGAGTGCTCTTTTCTCAAAAGAGGAGTGGGTTAATTGTAAGGCGAGCTAGCGTTTGTTTCCCAGTCCTAAATGGAGTTGAGTCACATGCAGTTTCTGGTCCAAGGAGCAAGAGTTATTTTCTGGTAAGGAAAGTCACTATTGTGCTCCCATTCTCATACACAGTACAAACAGCACTCACGTCTGTTCTCAGCAAGTACAGTGTATTGGACTGAAGAGGAGCTACTGTTCTTGTCATTTTCCTAAGCAGAGTTGAACTAGATATGGCCCGTGTGTGTAGGAAGCACAGTTCTTTTGTTCTGAGCAAGCTCACTCTGTTGGCCTATAGGAAACACAGTAGAGTAGAAGAGTGCTCTTTTCTCAAAAGCAGAGTGTGTTTCTTGTAAGGCGAGCTAGTGTTTGTTTCCCAGTAAGAAATGGAGTTGAAGCACATGCAGTTTTTGGTCCTAAGAGCAATAGTTGTTTTCTGGTAAGGAAAGTAACAATTGTGCTCCCATTGCCATGCACGGTGCAAATAGCACTCGCGTCTGTTCCCAGCAAGTACAGTGTATTGGACTGAAGAGGAGCTACTGTTCTTGTCAGTTTCCTAAGCAGAGTTGAACTAGATATGGCCCGTGTGTGTAGGAAGCACAGTTCTTTTGTTCTGAGCAAGCTCACTGTTCGGACCCCATAGGAAAGACAGGAGAGTAGAAGAGTGCCCTTTTCTCAAAAGCAGAGTGTGTTTCTTGTAAGGCGAGCAAGTGTTTGTTTCCCAGTCAGAAATGGAGTTGAATCCCATGCAGTTTCTGGTCCTACGAGCAAGAGTTGTTTTCTGGTAAGAAGTGTCACTATTGTGCTCCCATTGCCATACACAGTGCAAATAGCACTCGCGTCGGTTCCCAGCAAGTACAGTGTATTGGACTGAAGAGGAGCTACTGCTCTTGTCAGTTTCCTAAGCAGAGTTGAAATAGATATGGCCCGTGTGTGTAGGAAGCACAGTTCTTTTGTTCTGAGCAAGCTCACTGTTCTGGCCCTCTAGGAAACACAGTAGAGTAGAAGAGTGCTCTTTTCTCAAAAGCAGAGTGTGTTTCATGTAAGGCGAGCTACCATTTGTTTCCCAGTAAGAAATGGAGTTGAAGCACATGCAGTTTTTGGTCCTAAGAGCAAGAGTTGTTTTCTGGTAAGGAAAGTCACAATTGCGCTCCCATTGCCATGCACAGTGCAAATAGCACTCGCGTCTGTTCCCAGCAAATACAGTGTATTGGACTGAAGAGGAGCTACTGTTCTTGTCAGTTTCCTAAGCAGAGTTGAACTAGATAAGGCCCGTGTGTGTAGGAAGCACAGTTCTTTTGTTCTGAGCAAGCTCACTATTCTGGCCCTATAGGAAACACAGTAGAGTAGAAGAGTGCTCTTTCTCAAAAGCAGAGTGGGTTTCATGTAAGGCGAGCTAGCGTTTTTTCCCCAGTCTGAAAAGGAGATGAATCACATGCAGTTTCTATTCTTACGAGCAAGAGTTGTTTTCTGTAAGATGAGTCACTATTGTGCTCCCATTGCCATACACAGTGCAAATAACACTGGTGTCTGTTCCCATCATGTACAGTGTATTGGACTGAAGAGGATCTACTGTTGTTGTCAGTTTCCTAAGCAGAATTGAACTAGATATGGCCGTGTGTGTAGGAAGCACAATTCTTTTGTTCTGAGCAAGCTCACTGTTCTGGCCCTATAGGAAACACAGTAGAGTAGAAGGGTGCTCTTTTCTCAAAAGCTGAGTGTGTTTCTTGTAAGGCGAGCTAGTGTTTGTTTCCCAGTAAGAAATGGAGTTGAAGCACATGCAGATTTTGGTCCTAAGAGCAATAGTTGTTTTCTGGTAAGGAAAGTAACAATTGTGCTCCCATTGCCATGCACGGTGCAAATAGCACTCGCGTCTGTTCCCAGCAAGTACAGTGTATTGGACTGAAGAGGAGCTACTGTTCTTGTCAGTTTCCTAAGCAGAGTTGAACTAGATATGGCCCGTGTGTGTAGGAAGCACAGTTCTTTTGTTCTGAGCAAGCTCACTGTTCGGACCCCATAGGAAAGACAAGAGAGTAGAAGAGTGCCCTTTTCTCAAAAGCAGAGTGTGTTTCTTGTAAGGCGAGCAAGTGTTTGTTTCCCAGTCAGAAATGGAGTTGAATCCCATGCAGTTTCTGGTCCTACGAGCAAGAGTTGTTTTCTGTAAGAAGAGTCACTATTGTGCTCCCATTGCCACACACAGTGCATATAGCACTCGTGTCTCTTCGCAGCAAGTACAGTGTATTGGACTGAAGAGGAGCTACTTTTCTTGTCAGTTTCCTAAGCAGAGTTGAACTAGATATGGCCCATTGTGTCGGAAGCACAGTTCTTTTGTTCTGAGCAAGCTCACTGTTCAGACCCCATAGGAAACCCAGTAGAGTAGAAGAGTGCTCTTTTCTCAAAAGCAGAGTGTGTTTCTTGTAAGGTGAGCTAGCGTTTGTTTCCCAGTCCTAAATGGAGTTGAATCACATGCAGTTTCTGGTCCTACGTGCAAGAGTTGTTTTCTGGTAAGGATAGTCACTATTGCACTCCCATTGCCATACACAGTGCAAATAGCATTCGCGTCTGTTCCCAGCAAGTACAGTGAATTGGACTGAAGAGGAGCTACTATTCTTGTCAGTTTCCTAAGCAGAGTTGAACTAGATATGGCCCGTGTGTGCAGGAAACACAGTTCTTTTTTTCTGAGCAAGCTCACTGTTCTGGCCCTATAGGAAACACAGTAGAGTAGAAGAGTGCTCTTTTCTCAAAAGCAGAGTGTGTTTCTTGTACGGTGAGCTAGCGTTTGTTTCCCAGTCCTAAATGGAGTTGAATCACAAGCAGTTTCTGGTCCTAGGAGCAAGAGTTGTTTTCTGTAAGAAGAGTTACTATTGTGCTCCCATTTCCGTACACAGTGCAAACAAATCTCACGTCGGTTCTCAGCAAGTACAGTGTATTGGACTGAAGAGGAGCTACTGTTCTTGTCAGTTTCCTAAGCAGAGTTGAACTAGATATGGCCCGTGTGTGTAGGAAGCACAGTTCTTTTGTACTGAGCAAGCTCAATGTTCTGGCAATATAGGAAACACTGTTGAGCAGAAGAGTGCTCTTTTCTCAAAAGAGGAGTGGGTTAATTGTAAGGCGAGCTAGCGTTTGTTTCCCAGTCCTAAATGGAGTTGAGTCACATGCAGTTTCTGGTCCAAGGAGCAAGAGTTATTTTCTGGTAAGGAAAGTCACTATTGTGCTCCCATTCTCATACACAGTACAAACAGCACTCACGTCTGTTCTCAGCAAGTACAGTGTATTGGACTGAAGAGGAGCTACTGTTCTTGTCATTTTCCTAAGCAGAGTTGAACTAGATATGGCCCGTGTGTGTAGGAAGCACAGTTCTTTTGTTCTGAGCAAGCTCACTCTGTTGGCCTATAGGAAACACAGTAGAGTAGAAGAGTGCTCTTTTCTCAAAAGCAGAGTGTGTTTCTTGTAAGGCGAGCTAGTGTTTGTTTCCCAGTAAGAAATGGAGTTGAAGCACATGCAGTTTTTGGTCCTAAGAGCAATAGTTGTTTTCTGGTAAGGAAAGTAACAATTGTGCTCCCATTGCCATGCACGGTGCAAATAGCACTCGCGTCTGTTCCCAGCAAGTACAGTGTATTGGACTGAAGAGGAGCTACTGTTCTTGTCAGTTTCCTAAGCAGAGTTGAACTAGATATGGCCCGTGTGTGTAGGAAGCACAGTTCTTTTGTTCTGAGCAAGCTCACTGTTCGGACCCCATAGGAAAGACAGGAGAGTAGAAGAGTGCCCTTTTCTCAAAAGCAGAGTGTGTTTCTTGTAAGGCGAGCAAGTGTTTGTTTCCCAGTCAGAAATGGAGTTGAATCCCATGCAGTTTCTGGTCCTACGAGCAAGAGTTGTTTTCTGGTAAGAAGTGTCACTATTGTGCTCCCATTGCCATACACAGTGCAAATAGCACTCGCGTCGGTTCCCAGCAAGTACAGTGTATTGGACTGAAGAGGAGCTACTGCTCTTGTCAGTTTCCTAAGCAGAGTTGAAATAGATATGGCCCGTGTGTGTAGGAAGCACAGTTCTTTTGTTCTGAGCAAGCTCACTGTTCTGGCCCTCTAGGAAACACAGTAGAGTAGAAGAGTGCTCTTTTCTCAAAAGCAGAGTGTGTTTCATGTAAGGCGAGCTACCATTTGTTTCCCAGTAAGAAATGGAGTTGAAGCACATGCAGTTTTTGGTCCTAAGAGCAAGAGTTGTTTTCTGGTAAGGAAAGTCACAATTGCGCTCCCATTGCCATGCACAGTGCAAATAGCACTCGCGTCTGTTCCCAGCAAATACAGTGTATTGGACTGAAGAGGAGCTACTGTTCTTGTCAGTTTCCTAAGCAGAGTTGAACTAGATAAGGCCCGTGTGTGTAGGAAGCACAGTTCTTTTGTTCTGAGCAAGCTCACTATTCTGGCCCTATAGGAAACACAGTAGAGTAGAAGAGTGCTCTTTCTCAAAAGCAGAGTGGGTTTCATGTAAGGCGAGCTAGCGTTTTTTCCCCAGTCTGAAAAGGAGATGAATCACATGCAGTTTCTATTCTTACGAGCAAGAGTTGTTTTCTGTAAGATGAGTCACTATTGTGCTCCCATTGCCATACACAGTGCAAATAACACTGGTGTCTGTTCCCATCATGTACAGTGTATTGGACTGAAGAGGATCTACTGTTGTTGTCAGTTTCCTAAGCAGAATTGAACTAGATATGGCCGTGTGTGTAGGAAGCACAATTCTTTTGTTCTGAGCAAGCTCACTGTTCTGGCCCTATAGGAAACACAGTAGAGTAGAAGGGTGCTCTTTTCTCAAAAGCTGAGTGTGTTTCTTGTAAGGCGAGCTAGTGTTTGTTTCCCAGTAAGAAATGGAGTTGAAGCACATGCAGTTTTTGGTCCTAAGAGCAATAGTTGTTTTCTGGTAAGGAAAGTAACAATTGTGCTCCCATTGCCATGCACGGTGCAAATAGCACTCGCGTCTGTTCCCAGCAAGTACAGTGTATTGGACTGAAGAGGAGCTACTGTTCTTGTCAGTTTCCTAAGCAGAGTTGAACTAGATATGGCCCGTGTGTGTAGGAAGCACAGTTCTTTTGTTCTGAGCAAGCTCACTGTTCGGACCCCATAGGAAAGACAGGAGAGTAGAAGAGTGCCCTTTTCTCAAAAGCAGAGTGTGTTTCTTGTAAGGCGAGCAAGTGTTTGTTTCCCAGTCAGAAATGGAGTTGAATCCCATGCAGTTTCTGGTCCTACGAGCAAGAGTTGTTTTCTGGTAAGAAGTGTCACTATTGTGCTCCCATTGCCATACACAGTGCAAATAGCACTCGCGTCGGTTCCCAGCAAGTACAGTGTATTGGACTGAAGAGGAGCTACTGCTCTTGTCAGTTTCCTAAGCAGAGTTGAAATAGATATGGCCCGTGTGTGTAGGAAGCACAGTTCTTTTGTTCTGAGCAAGCTCACTGTTCTGGCCCTCTAGGAAACACAGTAGAGTAGAAGAGTGCTCTTTTCTCAAAAGCAGAGTGTGTTTCATGTAAGGCGAGCTACCATTTGTTTCCCAGTAAGAAATGGAGTTGAAGCACATGCAGTTTTTGGTCCTAAGAGCAAGAGTTGTTTTCTGGTAAGGAAAGTCACAATTGCGCTCCCATTGCCATGCACAGTGCAAATAGCACTCGCGTCTGTTCCCAGCAAATACAGTGTATTGGACTGAAGAGGAGCTACTGTTCTTGTCAGTTTCCTAAGCAGAGTTGAACTAGATAAGGCCCGTGTGTGTAGGAAGCACAGTTCTTTTGTTCTGAGCAAGCTCACTATTCTGGCCCTATAGGAAACACAGTAGAGTAGAAGAGTGCTCTTTCTCAAAAGCAGAGTGGGTTTCATGTAAGGCGAGCTAGCGTTTTTTCCCCAGTCTGAAAAGGAGATGAATCACATGCAGTTTCTATTCTTACGAGCAAGAGTTGTTTTCTGTAAGATGAGTCACTATTGTGCTCCCATTGCCATACACAGTGCAAATAACACTGGTGTCTGTTCCCATCATGTACAGTGTATTGGACTGAAGAGGATCTACTGTTGTTGTCAGTTTCCTAAGCAGAATTGAACTAGATATGGCCGTGTGTGTAGGAAGCACAATTCTTTTGTTCTGAGCAAGCTCACTGTTCTGGCCCTATAGGAAACACAGTAGAGTAGAAGGGTGCTCTTTTCTCAAAAGCTGAGTGTGTTTCTTGTAAGGCGAGCTAGTGTTTGTTTCCCAGTCAGAAATGGAGTTGAATCCCATGCAGTTTCTGGTCCTACGAGCAAGAGTTGTTTTCTGTAAGAAGAGTCACTATTGTGCTCCCATTGCCACACACAGTGCAAATAGCACTCGTGTCTCTTCGCAGCAAGTACAGTGTATTGGACTGAAGAGGAGCTACTTTTCTTGTCAGTTTCCTAAGCAGAGTTGAACTAGATATGGCCCATTGTGTCGGAAGCACAGTTCTTTTGTTCTGAGCAAGCTCACTGTTCAGACCCCATAGGAAACCCAGTAGAGTAGAAGAGTGCTCTTTTCTCAAAAGCAGAGTGTGTTTCTTGTAAGGTGAGCTAGCGTTTGTTTCCCAGTCCTAAATGGAGTTGAATCACATGCAGTTTCTGGTCCTACGTGCAAGAGTTGTTTTCTGGTAAGGATAGTCACTATTGCACTCCCATTGCCATACACAGTGCAAATAGCATTCGCGTCTGTTCCCAGCAAGTACAGTGAATTGGACTGAAGAGGAGCTACTATTCTTGTCAGTTTCCTAAGCAGAGTTGAACTAGATATGGCCCGTGTGTGCAGGAAACACAGTTCTTTTTTTCTGAGCAAGCTCACTGTTCTGGCCCTATAGGAAACACAGTAGAGTAGAAGAGTGCTCTTTTCTCAAAAGCAGAGTGTGTTTCTTGTACGGTGAGCTAGCGTTTGTTTCCCAGTCCTAAATAGAGTTGAATCACAAGCAGTTTCTGGTCCTAGGAGCAAGAGTTGTTTTCTGTAAGAAGAGTTACTATTGCGCTCCCATTTCCGTACACAGTGCAAACAAATCTCACGTCGGTTCTCAGCAAGTACAGTGTATTGGACTGAAGAGGAGCTACTGTTCTTGTCAGTTTCCTAAGCAGAGTTGAACTAGATATGGCCCGTGTGTGTAGGAAGCACAGTTCTTTTGTACTGAGCAAGCTCAATGTTCTGGCAATATAGGAAACACAGTTGAGCAGAAGAGTGCTCTTTTCTCAAAAGAGGAGTGGGTTAATTGTAAGGCGAGCTAGCGTTTGTTTCCCAGTCCTAAATGGAGTTGAGTCACATGCAGTTTCTGGTCCAAGGAGCAAGAGTTATTTTCTGGTAAGGAAAGTCACTATTGTGCTCCCATTCTCATACACAGTGCAAACAGCACTCACGTCTGTTCTCAGCAAGTACAGTGTATTGGACTGAAGAGGAGCTACTGTTCTTGTCATTTTCCTAAGCAGAGTTGAACTAGATATGGCCCGTGTGTGTAGGAAGCACAGTTCTTTTGTTCTGAGCAAGCTCACTCTGTTGGCCTATAGGAAACACAGTAGAGTAGAAGAGTGCTCTTTTCTCAAAAGCAGAGTGTGTTTCTTGTAAGGCGAGCTAGTGTTTGTTTCCCAGTAAGAAATGGAGTTGAAGCACATGCAGTTTTTGGTCCTAAGAGCAATAGTTGTTTTCTGGTAAGGAAAGTAACAATTGTGCTCCCATTGCCATGCACGGTGCAAATAGCACTCGCGTCTGTTCCCAGCAAGTACAGTGTATTGGACTGAAGAGGAGCTACTGTTCTTGTCAGTTTCCTAAGCAGAGTTGAACTAGATATGGCCCGTGTGTGTAGGAAGCACAGTTCTTTTGTTCTGAGCAAGCTCACTGTTCGGACCCCATAGGAAAGACAGGAGAGTAGAAGAGTGCCCTTTTCTCAAAAGCAGAGTGTGTTCCTTGTAAGGCGAGCAAGTGTTTGTTTCCCAGTCAGAAATGGAGTTGAATCCCATGCAGTTTCTGGTCCTACGAGCAAGAGTTGTTTTCTGGTAAGAAGTGTCACTATTGTGCTCCCATTGCCATACACAGTGCAAATAGCACTCGCGTCGTTTCCCAGCAAGTACAGTGTATTGGACTGAAGAGGAGCTACTGTTCTTGTCAGTTTCCTAAGCAGAGTTGAAGTAGATATGGCCCGTGTGTAGGAAGCACAGTTCTTTTGTTCTGAGCAAGCTCACTGTTCTGGCACTATAGGAAACATAGTAGAGTAGAAGAGTGCTCTTTTCTCAAAAGCAGAGTGTGTTTCTTGTAAGGCAAGCTAGCGTTTGTTCCCCAGTCCTAAATGGAGTTGAATCACATGCAGTTTCTATTCCAACGAGCAAGAGATGTTTTCTGTAAGAAGAGTCACTATTGTGCTCCCATTGCCACACACAGTGCAAATAGCACTCGCGTCTGCTTCCAGCATGTACAGTGTATTGGACTGAAGAGGAGCTACTGTTGTTGTCAGTTTCCTAAGCAGAGTTGAAGTAGATATGGCCCGTGTGTGTAGGAAGCACAGTTCTTTTGTTCTGAGCAAGCTCACTGTTCTGGCACTATAGGAAACATAGTAGAGTAGAAGAGTGCTCTTTTCTCAAAAGCAGAGTGTGTTTCTTGTAAGCCAAGCTAGCGTTTGTTCCCCAGTCCTAATTGGAGTTAAATCACATTCAGTTTCTATTCCTAAGAGCAAGAGTTGTTTTCTGTAAGAAGAGTAACTATTGTGCTCCCATTGACACACAAAGTGCAAGTAGCACTCGCGACTCTTCGCAGCAAGTACAGTGTATTGGATTGAAGAAGAGCTACTGTTCTTGTCAGTTTCCGAAGCAGAGTTGAACTAGATATGGCCCATGTGTGTAGGAAGCACAGTTCTTTTGTTATGAGCAAGCTCACTGTTCTGGCCCTCTAGGAAACACAGTAGAGTAGAAGAGTGCTCTTTTCTCAAAAGCAGAGTGTGTTTCATGTAAGGCGAGCTACCATTTGTTTCCCAGTAAGAAATGGAGTTGAAGCACATGCAGTTTTTGGTCCTAAGAGCAAGAGTTGTTTTCTGGTAAGGAAAGTCACAATTGCGCTCCCATTGCCATGCACAGTGCAAATAGCAATCGCGTCTGTTCCCAGCAAATACAGTGTATTGGACTGAAGAGGAGCTACTGTTCTTGTCAGTTTCCTAAGCAGAGTTGAACTAGATAAGGCCCTTGTGTGTAGGAAGCACAGTTCTTTTGTTCTCAGCAAGCTCACTATTCTGTCCCTATAGGAAACACAGTAGAGTAGAAGAGTGCTCTTTTCTCAAAAGCAGAGTGGGTTTCATGTAAGGCGAGCTAGCGTTTTTTCCCCAGTCTGAAAAGGAGATGAATCACATGCAGTTTCTATTCTTACGAGCAAGAGTTGTTTTCTGTAAGATGAGTCACTATTGTGCTCCCATTGCCATACACAGTGCAAATAACACTGGTGTCTGTTCCCATCCTGTACAGTGTATTGGACTGAAGAGGATCTACTGTTGTTGTCAGTTTCCTAAGCAGAATTGAACTAGATATGGCCGTGTGTGTAGGAAGCACAGTTCTTTTGTTCTGAGCAAGCTCACTGTTCTGGCCCTATAGGAAACACAGTAGAGTAGAAGGGTGCTCTTTTCTCAAAAGCTGAGTGTGTTTCTTGTAAGGCGAGCTAGCGTTTGTTTCCCAGTAAGAAATGGAGTTGAAGCACATGCAGTTTTTGGTCCTAAGAGCAAGAGTTGTTTTCTGGTAAGGAAAGTCACAATTGCGCTCCCATTGCCATGAACAGTGCAAATAGCACTCGCGTCTGTTCCCAGCAAGTACAGTGTATTGGACTGAAGAGGAGCTACTGTTCTTGTCAGTTTCCTAAGCAGAGTTGAACTAGATATGGCCCGTGTGTGCAGGAAGCACAGTTCTTTTGTTCTGAGCAAGCTCACTGTTCGGACCCCATAGGAAAGACAGGAGAGTAGAAGAGTGCTCTTTTCTCAAAAGCAAAGTGTGTTTCTTGTAAGGCGAGCTAGTGTTTGTTTCCCAGTCAGAAATGGAGTTGAATCCCATGCAGTTTCTGGTCCTACGAGCAAGAGTTGTTTTCTGTAAGAAGAGTCACTATTGTGCTCCCATTGCCACACACAGTGCAAATAGCACTCGTGTCTCTTCGCAGCAAGTACAGTGTATTGGACTGAAGAGGAGCTACTTTTCTTGTCAGTTTCCTAAGCAGAGTTGAACTAGATATGGCCCATTGTGTCGGAAGCACAGTTCTTTTGTTCTGAGCAAGCTCACTGTTCAGACCCCATAGGAAACCCAGTAGAGTAGAAGAGTGCTCTTTTCTCAAAAGCAGAGTGTGTTTCTTGTAAGGTGAGCTAGCGTTTGTTTCCCAGTCCTAAATGGAGTTGAATCACATGCAGTTTCTGGTCCTACGTGCAAGAGTTGTTTTCTGGTAAGGATAGTCACTATTGCACTCCCATTGCCATACACAGTGCAAATAGCATTCGCGTCTGTTCCCAGCAAGTACAGTGAATTGGACTGAAGAGGAGCTACTATTCTTGTCAGTTTCCTAAGCAGAGTTGAACTAGATATGGCCCGTGTGTGCAGGAAACACAGTTCTTTTTTTCTGAGCAAGCTCACTGTTCTGGCCCTATAGGAAACACAGTAGAGTAGAAGAGTGCTCTTTTCTCAAAAGCAGAGTGTGTTTCTTGTACGGTGAGCTAGCGTTTGTTTCCCAGTCCTAAATGGAGTTGAATCACAAGCAGTTTCTGGTCCTAGGAGCAAGAGTTGTTTTCTGTAAGAAGAGTTACTATTGCGCTCCCATTTCCGTACACAGTGCAAACAAATCTCACGTCGGTTCTCAGCAAGTACAGTGTATTGGACTGAAGAGGAGCTACTGTTCTTGTCAGTTTCCTAAGCAGAGTTGAACTAGATATGGCCCGTGTGTGTAGGAAGCACAGTTCTTTTGTACTGAGCAAGCTCAATGTTCTGGCAATATAGGAAACACTGTTGAGCAGAAGAGTGCTCTTTTCTCAAAAGAGGAGTGGGTTAATTGTAAGGCGAGCTAGCGTTTGTTTCCCAGTCCTAAATGGAGTTGAGTCACATGCAGTTTCTGGTCCAAGGAGCAAGAGTTATTTTCTGGTAAGGAAAGTCACTATTGTGCTCCCATTCTCATACACAGTGCAAACAGCACTCACGTCTGTTCTCAGCAAGTACAGTGTATTGGACTGAAGAGGAGCTACTGTTCTTGTCATTTTCCTAAGCAGAGTTGAACTAGATATGGCCCGTGTGTGTAGGAAGCACAGTTCTTTTGTTCTGAGCAAGCTTACTCTGTTGGCCTATAGGAAACACAGTAGAGTAGAAGAGTGCTCTTTTCTCAAAAGCAGAGTGTGTTTCTTGTAAGGCGAGCTAGTGTTTGTTTCCCAGTAAGAAATGGAGTTGAAGCACATGCAGTTTTTGGTCCTAAGAGCAAGAGTTGTTTTCTGGTAAGGAAAGTCACAATTGCGCTCCCATTGCCATGAACAGTGCAAATAGCACTCGCGTCTGTTCCCAGCAAGTACAGTGTATTGGACTGAAGAGGAGCTACTGTTCTTGTCAGTTTCCTAAGCAGAGTTGAACTAGATATGGCCCGTGTGTGCAGGAAGCACAGTTCTTTTGTTCTGAGCAAGCTCACTGTTCGGACCCCATAGGAAAGACAGGAGAGTAGAAGAGTGCTCTTTTCTCAAAAGCAAAGTGTGTTTCCTGTAAGGCGAGCTAGTGTTTGTTTCCCAGTCAGAAATGGAGTTGAATCCCATGCAGTTTCTGGTCCACGAACAAGAGTTGTTTTCTGTAAGAAGAGTCACTATTGTGCTCCCATTGCCACACACAGTGCAAATAGCACTCGTGTCTCTTCGCAGCAAGTACAGTGTATTGGACTGAAGAGGAGCTACTTTTCTTGTCAGTTTCCTAAGCAGAGTTGAACTAGATATGGCCCATTGTGTCGGAAGCACAGTTCTTTTGTTCTGAGCAAGCTCACTGTTCAGACCCCATAGGAAACCCAGTAGAGTAGAAGAGTGCTCTTTTCTCAAAAGCAGAGTGTGTTTCTTGTAAGGTGAGCTAGCGTTTGTTTCCCAGTCCTAAATGGAGTTGAATCACATGCAGTTTCTGGTCCTACGTGCAAGAGTTGTTTTCTGGTAAGGATAGTCACTATTGCACTCCCATTGCCATACACAGTGCAAATAGCATTCGCGTCTGTTCCCAGCAAGTACAGTGAATTGGACTGAAGAGGAGCTACTATTCTTGTCAGTTTCCTAAGCAGAGTTGAACTAGATATGGCCCGTGTGTGCAGGAAACACAGTTCTTTTTTTCTGAGCAAGCTCACTGTTCTGGCCCTATAGGAAACACAGTAGAGTAGAAGAGTGCTCTTTTCTCAAAAGCAGAGTGTGTTTCTTGTACGGTGAGCTAGCGTTTGTTTCCCAGTCCTAAATGGAGTTGAATCACAAGCAGTTTCTGGTCCTAGGAGCAAGAGTTGTTTTCTGTAAGAAGAGTTACTATTGCGCTCCCATTTCCGTACACAGTGCAAACAAATCTCACGTCGGTTCTCAGCAAGTACAGTGTATTGGACTGAAGAGGAGCTACTGTTCTTGTCAGTTTCCTAAGCAGAGTTGAACTAGATATGGCCCATGTGTGTAGGAAGCACAGTTCTTTTGTACTGAGCAAGCTCAATGTTCTGGCAATATAGGAAACACTGTTGAGCAGAAGAGTGCTCTTTTCTCAAAAGAGGAGAGGGTTAATTGTAAGGCGAGCTAGCGTTTGTTTCCCAGTCCTAAATGGAGTTGAGTCACATGCAGTTTCTGGTCCAAGGAGCAAGAGTTATTTTCTGGTAAGGAAAGTCACTATTGTGCTCCCATTCTCATACACAGTGCAAACAGCACTCACGTCTGTTCTCAGCAAGTACAGTGTATTGGACTGAAGAGGAGCTACTGTTCTTGTCATTTTCCTAAGCAGAGTTGAACTAGATATGGCCCGTGTGTGTAGGAAGCACAGTTCTTTTGTTCTGAGCAAGCTCACTCTGTTGGCCTATAGGAAACACAGTAGAGTAGAAGAGTGCTCTTTTCTCAAAAGCAGAGTGTGTTTCTTGTAAGGCGAGCTAGTGTTTGTTTCCCAGTAAGAAATGGAGTTGAAGCACATGCAGTTTTTGGTCCTAAGAGCAATAGTTGTTTTCTGGTAAGGAAAGTAACAATTGTGCTCCCATTGCCATGCACGGTGCAAATAGCACTCGCGTCTGTTCCCAGCAAGTACAGTGTATTGGACTGAAGAGGAGCTACTGTTCTTGTCAGTTTCCTAAGCAGAGTTGAACTAGATATGGCCCGTGTGTGTAGGAAGCACAGTTCTTTTGTTCTGAGCAAGCTCACTGTTCGGACCCCATAGGAAAGACAGGAGAGTAGAAGAGTGCCCTTTTCTCAAAAGCAGAGTGTGTTTCTTGTAAGGCGAGCAAGTGTTTGTTTCCCAGTCAGAAATGGAGTTGAATCCCATGCAGTTTCTGGTCCTACGAGCAAGAGTTGTTTTCTGGTAAGAAGTGTCACTATTGTGCTCCCATTGCCATACACAGTGCAAATAGCACTCGCGTCGGTTCCCAGCAAGTACAGTGTATTGGACTGAAGAGGAGCTACTGTTCTTGTCAGTTTCCTAAGCAGAGTTGAAATAGATATGGCCCGTGTGTGTAGGAAGCACAGTTCTTTTGTTCTGAGCAAGCTCACTGTTCTGGCCCTCTAGGAAACACAGTAGAGTAGAAGAGTGCTCTTTTCTCAAAAGCAGAGTGTGTTTCATGTAAGGCGAGCTACCATTTGTTTCCCAGTAAGAAATGGAGTTGAAGCACATGCAGTTTTTGGTCCTAAGAGCAAGAGTTGTTTTCTGGTAAGGAAAGTCACAATTGCGCTCCCATTGCCATGCACAGTGCAAATAGCACTCGCGTCTGTTCCCAGCAAATACAGTGTATTGGACTGAAGAGGAGCTACTGTTCTTGTCAGTTTCCTAAGCAGAGTTGAACTAGATAAGGCCCGTGTGTGTAGGAAGCACAGTTCTTTTGTTCTCAGCAAGCTCACTATTCTGGCCCTATAGGAAACACAGTAGAGTAGAAGAGTGCTCTTTTCTCAAAAGCAGAGTGGGTTTCATGTAAGGCGAGCTAGCGTTTTTTCCCCAGTCTGAAAAGGAGATGAATCACATGCAGTTTCTATTCTTACGAGCAAGAGTTGTTTTCTGTAAGATGAGTCACTATTGTGCTCCCATTGCCATACACAGTGCAAATAACACTGGTGTCTGTTCCCATCATGTACAGTGTATTGGACTGAAGAGGATCTACTGTTGTTGTCAGTTTCCTAAGCAGAATTGAACTAGATATGGCCGTGTGTGTAGGAAGCACAGTTCTTTTGTTCTGAGCAAGCTCACTGTTCTGGCCCTATAGGAAACACAGTAGAGTAGAAGGGTGCTCTTTTCTCAAAAGCTGAGTGTGTTTCTTGTAAGGCGAGCTAGCGTTTGTTTCCCAGTAAGAAATGGAGTTGAAGCACATGCAGTTTTTGGTCCTAAGAGCAAGAGTTGTTTTCTGGTAAGGAAAGTCATAATTGCGCTCCCATTGCCATGAACAGTGCAAATAGCACTCGCGTCTGTTCCCAGCAAGTACAGTGTATTGGACTGAAGAGGAGCTACTGTTCTTGTCAGTTTCCTAAGCAGAGTTGAACTAGATATGGCCCGTGTGTGCAGGAAGCACAGTTCTTTTGTTCTGAGCAAGCTCACTTTTCGGACCCCATAGGAAAGACAGGAGAGTAGAAGAGTGCTCTTTTCTCAAAAGCAAAGTGTGTTTCTTGTAAGGCGAGCTAGTGTTTGTTTCCCAGTCAGAAATGGAGTTGAATCCCATGCAGTTTCTGGTCCTACGAGCAAGAGTTGTTTTCTGTAAGAAGAGTCACTATTGTGCTCCCATTGCCACACACAGTGCAAATAGCACTCGTGTCTCTTCGCAGCAAGTACAGTGTATTGGACTGAAGAGGAGCTACTTTTCTTGTCAGTTTCCTAAGCAGAGTTGAACTAGATATGGCCCATTGTGTCGGAAGCACAGTTCTTTTGTTCTGAGCAAGCTCACTGTTCAGACCCCATAGGAAACCCAGTAGAGTAGAAGAGTGCTCTTTTCTCAAAAGCAGAGTGTGTTTCTTGTAAGGTGAGCTAGCGTTTGTTTCCCAGTCCTAAATGGAGTTGAATCACATGCAGTTTCTGGTCCTACGTGCAAGAGTTGTTTTCTGGTAAGGATAGTCACTATTGCACTCCCATTGCCATACACAGTGCAAATAGCATTCGCGTCTGTTCCCAGCAAGTACAGTGTATTGGACTGAAGAGGAGCTACTGTTCTTGTCATTTTCCTAAGCAGAGTTGAACTAGATATGGCCCGTGTGTGTAGGAAGCACAGTTCTTTTGTTCTGAGCATGCTCACTCTGTTGGCCTATAGGAAACACAGTAGAGTAGAAGAGTGCTCTTTTCTCAAAAGCAGAGTGTGTTTCTTGTAAGGCGAGCTAGTGTTTGTTTCCCAGTAAGAAATGGAGTTGAAGCACATGCAGTTTTTGGTCCTAAGAGCAATAGTTGTTTTCTGGTAAGGAAAGTAACAATTGTGCTCCCATTGCCATGCACGGTGCAAATAGCACTCGCGTCTGTTCCCAGCAAGTACAGTGTATTGGACTGAAGAGGAGCTACTGTTCTTGTCAGTTTCCTAAGCAGAGTTGAACTAGATATGGCCCGTGTGTGTAGGAAGCACAGTTCTTTTGTTCTGAGCAAGCTCACTGTTCGGACCCCATAGGAAAGACAGGAGAGTAGAAGAGTGCCCTTATCTCAAAAGCAGAGTGTGTTTCTTGTAAGGCGAGCAAGTGTTTGTTTCCCAGTCAGAAATGGAGTTGAATCCCATGCAGTTTCTGGTCCTATGAGCAAGAGTTGTTTTCTGGTAAGAAGTGTCACTATTGTGCTCCCATTGCCATACACAGTGCAAATAGCACTCGCGTCGGTTCCCAGCAAGTACAGTGTATTGGACTGAAGAGGAGCTACTGTTCTTGTCAGTTTCCTAAGCAGAGTTGAAATAGATATGGCCCGTGTGTGTAGGAAGCACAGTTCTTTTGTTCTGAGCAAGCTCACTGTTCTGGCCCTCTAGGAAACACAGTAGAGTAGAAGAGTGCTCTTTTCTCAAAAGCAGAGTGTGTTTCATGTAAGGCGAGCTACCATTTGTTTCCCAGTAAGAAATGGAGTTGAAGCACATGCAGTTTTTGGTCCTAAGAGCAAGAGTTGTTTTCTGGTAAGGAAAGTCACAATTGCGCTCCCATTGCCATGCACAGTGCAAATAGCACTCGCGTCTGTTCCCAGCAAATACAGTGTATTGGACTGAAGAGGAGCTACTGTTCTTGTCAGTTTCCTAAGCAGAGTTGAACTAGATAAGGCCCGTGTGTGTAGGAAGCACAGTTCTTTTGTTCTCAGCAAGCTCACTATTCTGGCCCTATAGGAAACACAGTAGAGTAGAAGAGTGCTCTTTTCTCAAAAGCAGAGTGGGTTTCATGTAAGGCGAGCTAGCGTTTTTTCCCCAGTCTGAAAAGGAGATGAATCACATGCAGTTTCTATTCTTACGAGCAAGAGTTGTTTTCTGTAAGATGAGTCACTATTGTGCTCCCATTGCCATACACAGTGCAAATAACACTGGTGTCTGTTCCCATCATGTACAGTGTATTGGACTGAAGAGGATCTACTGTTGTTGTCAGTTTCCTAAGCAGAATTGAACTAGATATGGCCGTGTGTGTAGGAAGCACAGTTCTTTTGTTCTGAGCAAGCTCACTGTTCTGGCCCTATAGGAAACACAGTAGAGTAGAAGGGTGCTCTTTTCTCAAAAGCTGAGTGTGTTTCTTGTAAGGCGAGCTAGCGTTTGTTTCCCAGTAAGAAATGGAGTTGAAGCGCATGCAGTTTTTGGTCCTAAGAGCAAGAGTTGTTTTCTGGTAAGGAAAGTCACAATTGCGCTCCCATTGCCATGAACAGTGCAAATAGCACTCGCGTCTGTTCCCAGCAAGTACAGTGTATTGGACTGAAGAGGAGCTACTGTTCTTGTCAGTTTCCTAAGCAGAGTTGAACTAGATATGGCCCGTGTGTGCAGGAAGCACAGTTCTTTTGTTCTGAGCAAGCTCACTGTTCGGACCCCATAGGAAAGACAGGAGAGTAGAAGAGTGCTCTTTTCTCAAAAGCAAAGTGTGTTTCTTGTAAGGCGAGCTAGTGTTTGTTTCCCAGTCAGAAATGGAGTTGCATCCCATGCAGTTTCTGGTCCTACGAGCAAGAGTTGTTTTCTGTAAGAAGAGTCACTATTGTGCTCCCATTGCCACACACATTGCAAATAGCACTCGTGTCTCTTCGCAGCAAGTACAGTGTATTGGACTGAAGAGGAGCTACTTTTCTTGTCAGTTTCCTAAGCAGAGTTGAACTAGATATGGCCCATTGTGTCGGAAGCACAGTTCTTTTGTTCTGAGCAAGCTCACTGTTCAGACCCCATAGGAAACCCAGTAGAGTAGAAGAGTGCTCTTTTCTCAAAAGCAGAGTGTGTTTCTTGAAAGGTGAGCTAGCGTTTGTTTCCCAGTCCTAAATGGAGTTGAATCACATGCAGTTTCTGGTCCTACGTGCAAGAGTTGTTTTCTGGTAAGGATAGTCACTATTGCACTCCCATTGCCATACACAGTGCAAATAGCATTCGCGTCTGTTCCCAGCAAGTACAGTGAATTGGACTGAAGAGGAGCTACTATTCTTGTCAGTTTCCTAAGCAGAGTTGAACTAGATATGGCCCGTGTGTGCAGGAAACACAGTTCTTTTTTTCTGAGCAAGCTCACTGTTCTGGCCCTATAGGAAACACAGTAGAGTAGAAGAGTGCTCTTTTCTCAAAAGCAGAGTGTGTTTCTTGTACGGTGAGCTAGCGTTTGTTTCCCAGTCCTAAATGGAGTTGAATCACAAGCAGTTTCTGGTCCTAGGAGCAAGAGTTGTTTTCTGTAAGAAGAGTTACTATTGCGCTCCCATTTCCGTACACAGTGCAAACAAATCTCACGTCGGTTCTCAGCAAGTACAGTGTATTGGACTGAAGAGGAGCTACTGTTCTTGTCAGTTTCCTAAGCAGAGTTGAACTAGATATGGCCCGTGTGTGTAGGAAGCACAGTTCTTTTGTACTGAGCAAGCTCAATGTTCTGGCAATATAGGAAACACTGTTGAGCAGAAGAGTGCTCTTTTCTCAAAAGAGGAGTGGGTTAATTGTAAGGCGAGCTAGCGTTTGTTTCCCAGTCCTAAATGGAGTTGAGTCACATGCAGTTTCTGGTCCAAGGAGCAAGAGTTATTTTCTGGTAAGGAAAGTCACTATTGTGCTCCCATTCTCATACACAGTGCAAACAGCACTCACGTCTGTTCTCAGCAAGTACAGTGTATTGGACTGAAGAGGAGCTACTGTTCTTGTCATTTTCCTAAGCAGAGTTGAACTAGATATGGCCCGTGTGTGTAGGAAGCACAGTTCTTTTGTTCTGAGCAAGCTCACTCTGTTGGCCTATAGGAAACACAGTAGAGTAGAAGAGTGCTCTTTTCTCAAAAGCAGAGTGTGTTTCTTGTAAGGCGAGCTAGTGTTTGTTTCCCAGTAAGAAATGGAGTTGAAGCACATGCAGTTTTTGGTCCTAAGAGCAATAGTTGTTTTCTGGTAAGGAAAGTAACAATTGTGCTCCCATTGCCATGCACGGTGCAAATAGCACTCGCGTCTGTTCCCAGCAAGTACAGTGTATTGGACTGAAGAGGAGCTACTGTTCTTGTCAGTTTCCTAAGCAGAGTTGAACTAGATATGGCCCGTGTGTGTAGGAAGCACAGTTCTTTTGTTCTGAGCAAGCTCACTGTTCGGACCCCATAGGAAAGACAGGAGAGTAGAAGAGTGCCCTTTTCTCAAAAGCAGAGTGTGTTCCTTGTAAGGCGAGCAAGTGTTTGTTTCCCAGTCAGAAATGGAGTTGAATCCCATGCAGTTTCTGGTCCTACGAGCAAGAGTTGTTTTCTGGTAAGAAGTGTCACTATTGTGCTCCCATTGCCATACACAGTGCAAATAGCACTCGCGTCGGTTCCCAGCAAGTACAGTGTATTGGACTGAAGAGGAGCTACTGTTCTTGTCCGTTTCCTAAGCAGAGTTGAAGTAGATATGGCCCGTGTGTAGGAAGCACAGTTCTTTTGTTCTGAGCAAGCTCACTGTTCTGGCACTATAGGAAACATAGTAGAGTAGAAGAGTGCTCTTTTCTCAAAAGCAGAGTGTGTTTCTTGTAAGGCAAGCTAGCGTTTGTTCCCCAGTCCTAAATGGAGTTGAATCACATGCAGTTTCTATTCCAACGAGCAAGAGATGTTTTCTGTAAGAAGAGTCACTATTGTGCTCCCATTGCCACACACAGTGCAAATAGCACTCGCGTCTGCTTCCAGCATGTACAGTGTATTGGACTGAAGAGGAGCTACTGTTGTTGTCAGTTTCCTAAGCAGAGTTGAACTAGATATGGCCCGTGTGTGTAGGAAGCACAGTTCTTTTGTTCTGAGCAAGCTCACTGTTCGGACCCCATAGGAAGCACAGTATAGTAGAAGAGTGCTCTTTTCTCAAAAGCAGAGTGTGTTTCTTGTATGGCGAGCGAGTGTTTGTTTCCCAGTCAGAAATGGAGTTGAATCCCATGCAGTTTCTGGTCCTACGAGCAAGAGTTGTTTTCTGGTAAGAACTGTCACTATTGTGCTCCCATTTCCATATACAGTGCAAATAGCACTCGCGTCGGTTCCCAGCAAGTACAGTGTATTGGACTGAAGAGGAGCTACTGTTCTTGTCAGTTTCCTAAGCAGAGTTGAACTAGATATGGCCCGTGTGTGTAGGAAGCACAGTTCTTTTGTTCTGAGCAAGCTCACTGTTCTGGCACTATAGGAAACATAGTAGAGTAGAAGAGTGCCCTTTTCTCAAAAGCAGAGTGTGTTTCTTGTAAGGCGAGCAAGTGTTTGTTTCCCAGTCAGAAATGGAGTTGAATCCCATGCAGTTTCTGGTCCTACGAGCAAGAGTTGTTTTCTGGTAAGAAGTGTCACTATTGTGCTCCCATTGCCATACACAGTGCAAATAGCACTCGCGTCGGTTCCCAGCAAGTACAGTGTATTGGACTGAAGAGGAGCTACTGTTCTTGTCAGTTTCCTAAGCAGAGTTGAAGTAGATATGGCCCGTGTGTGTAGGAAGCACAGTTCTTTTGTTCTGAGCAAGCTCACTGTTCTGGCACTATAGGAAACATAGTAGAGTAGAAGAGTGCTCTTTTCTCAAAAGCAGAGTGTGTTTCTTGTAAGGCAAGCTAGCGTTTGTTCCCCAGTCCTAATTGGAGTTAAATCACATTCAGTTTCTATTCCTAAGAGCAAGAGTTGTTTTCTGTAAGAAGAGTAACTATTGTGCTCCCATTGACACACAAAGTGCAAGTAGCACTCGCGACTCTTCGCAGCAAGTACAGTGTATTGGATTGAAGAAGAGCTACTGTTCTTGTCAGTTTCCGAAGCAGAGTTGAACTAGATATGGCCCATGTGTGTAGGAAGCACAGTTCTTTTGTTATGAGCAAGCTCACTGTTCTGGCCCTCTAGGAAACACAGTAGAGTAGAAGAGTGCTCTTTTCTCAAAAGCAGAGTGTGTTTCATGTAAGGCGAGCTACCATTTGTTTCCCAGTAAGAAATGGAGTTGAAGCACATGCAGTTTTTGGTCCTAAGAACAAGAGTTGTTTTCTGGTTAGGAAAGTCACAATTGTGCTCCCATTGCCATGCACAGTGCAAATAGCACTCGCGTCTGTTCCCAGCAAATACAGTGTATTGGACTGAAGAGGAGCTACTGTTCTTGTCAGTTTCCTAAGCGGAGTTGAACTAGATAAGGCCCGTGTGTGTAGGAAGCACAGTTCTTTTGTTCTCAGCAAGCTCACTATTCTGGCCCTATAGGAAACACAGTAGAGTAGAAGAGTGCTCTTTTCTCAAAAGCAGAGTGGGTTTCATGTAAGGCGAGCTAGCGTTTTTTCCCCAGTCTGAAAAGGAGATGAATCACATGCAGTTTCTATTCTTACGAGCAAGAGTTGTTTTCTGTAAGATGAGTCACTATTGTGCTCCCATTGCCATACACAGTGCAAATAACACTGGTGTCTGTTCCCATCATGTACAGTGTATTGGACTGTAGAGGATCTACTGTTGTTGTCAGTTTCCTAAGCAGAATTGAACTAGATATGGCCGTGTGTGTAGGAAGCACAGTTCTTTTGTTCTGAGCAAGCTCACTGTTCTGGCCCTATAGGAAACACAGTAGAGTAGAAGGGTGCTCTTTTCTCAAAAGCTGAATGTGTTTCTTGTAAGGCGAGCTAGCGTTTGTTTCCCAGTAAGAAATAGAGTTGAAGCACATGCAGTTTTTGGTCCTAAGAGCAAGAGTTGTTTTCTGGTAAGGAAAGTCACAATTGCGCTCCCATTGCCATGAACAGTGCAAATAGCACTCGCGTCTGTTCCCAGCAAGTACAGTGTATTGGACTGAAGAGGAGCTACTGTTCTTGTCAGTTTCCTAAGCAGAGTTGAACTAGATATGGCCCGTGTGTGCAGGAAGCACAGTTCTTTTGTTCTGAGCAAGCTCACTGTTCGGACCCCATAGGAAAGACAGGAGAGTAGAAGAGTGCTCTTTTCTCAAAAGCAAAGTGTGTTTCTTGTAAGGCGAGCTAGTGTTTGTTTCCCAGTCAGAAATGGAGTTGAATCCCATGCAGTTTCTGGTCCTACGAGCAAGAGTTGTTTTCTGTAAGAAGAGTCACTATTGTGCTCCCATTGCCACACACAGTGCAAATAGCACTCGTGTCTCTTCGCAGCAAGTACAGTGTATTGGACTGAAGAGGAGCTACTTTTCTTGTCAGTTTCCTAAGCAGAGTTGAACTAGATATGGCCCATTGTGTCGGAAGCACAGTTCTTTTGTTCTGAGCAAGCTCACTGTTCAGACCCCATAGGAAACCCAGTAGAGTAGAAGAGTGCTCTTTTCTCAAAAGCAGAGTGTGTTTCTTGTAAGGTGAGCTAGCGTTTGTTTCCCAGTCCTAAATGGAGTTGAATCACATGCAGTTTCTGGTCCTACGTGCAAGAGTTGTTTTCTGGTAAGGATAGTCACTATTGCACTCCCATTGCCATACACAGTGCAAATAGCATTCGCGTCTGTTCCCAGCAAGTACAGTGAATTGGACTGAAGAGGAGCTACTATTCTTGTCAGTTTCCTAAGCAGAGTTGAACTAGATATGGCCCGTGTGTGCAGGAAACACAGTTCTTTTTTTCTGAGCAAGCTCACTGTTCTGGCCCTATAGGAAACACAGTAGAGTAGAAGAGTGCTCTTTTCTCAAAAGCAGAGTGTGTTTCTTGTACGGTGAGCTAGCGTTTGTTTCCCAGTCCTAAATGGAGTTGAATCACAAGCAGTTTCTGGTCCTAGGAGCAAGAGTTGTTTTCTGTAAGAAGAGTTACTATTGCGCTCCCATTTCCGTACACAGTGCAAACAAATCTCACGTCGGTTCTCAGCAAGTACAGTGTATTGGACTGAAGAGGAGCTACTGTTCTTGTCAGTTTCCTAAGCAGAGTTGAACTAGATATGGCCCATGTGTGTAGGAAGCACAGTTCTTTTGTACTGAGCAAGCTCAATGTTCTGGCAATATAGGAAACACTGTTGAGCAGAAGAGTGCTCTTTTCTCAAAAGAGGAGAGGGTTAATTGTAAGGCGAGCTAGCGTTTGTTTCCCAGTCCTAAATGGAGTTGAGTCACATGCAGTTTCTGGTCCAAGTAGCAAGAGTTATTTTCTGGTAAGGAAAGTCACTATTGTGCTCCCATTCTCATACACAGTGCAAACAGCACTCACGTCTGTTCTCAGCAAGTACAGTGTATTGGACTGAAGAGGAGCTACTGTTCTTGTCATTTTCCTAAGCAGAGTTGAACTAGATATGGCCCGTGTGTGTAGGAAGCACAGTTCTTTTGTTCTGAGCAAGCTCACTCTGTTGGCCTATAGGAAACACAGTAGAGTAGAAGAGTGCTCTTTTCTCAAAAGCAGAGTGTGTTTCTTGTAAGGCGAGCTAGTGTTTGTTTCCCAGTAAGAAATGGAGTTGAAGCACATGCAGTTTTTGGTCCTAAGAGCAATAGTTGTTTTCTGGTAAGGAAAGTAACAATTGTGCTCCCATTGCCATGCACGGTGCAAATAGCACTCGCGTCTGTTCCCAGCAAGTACAGTGTATTGGACTGAAGAGGAGCTACTGTTCTTGTCAGTTTCCTAAGCAGAGTAGAACTAGATATGGCCCGTGTGTGTAGGAAGCACAGTTCTTTTGTTCTGAGCAAGCTCACTGTTCGGACCCCATAGGAAAGACAGGAGAGTAGAAGAGTGCCCTTTTCTCAAAAGCAGAGTGTGTTTCTTGTAAGGCGAGCAAGTGTTTGTTTCCCAGTCAGAAATGGAGTTGAATCCCATGCAGTTTCTGGTCCTACGAGCAAGAGTTGTTTTCTGGTAAGAAGTGTCACTATTGTGCTCCCATTGCCATACACAGTGCAAATAGCACTCGCGTCGGTTCCCAGCAAGTACAGTGTATTGGACTGAAGAGGAGCTACTGTTCTTGTCAGTTTCCTAAGCAGAGTTGAAATAGATATGGCCCGTGTGTGTAGGAAGCACAGTTCTTTTGTTCTGAGCAAGCTCACTGTTCTGGCCCTCTAGGAAACACAGTAGAATAGAAGAGTGCTCTTTTCTCAAAAGCAGAGTGTGTTTCATGTAAGGCGAGCTACCATTTGTTTCCCAGTAAGAAATGGAGTTGAAGCACATGCAGTTTTTGGTCCTAAGAGCAAGAGTTGTTTTCTGGTAAGGAAAGTCACAATTGCGCTCCCATTGCCATGCACAGTGCAAATAGCACTCGCGTCTGTTCCCAGCAAATACAGTGTATTGGACTGAAGAGGAGCTACTGTTCTTGTCAGTTTCCTAAGCAGAGTTGAACTAGATAAGGCCCGTGTGTGTAGGAAGCACAGTTCTTTTGTTCTCAGCAAGCTCACTATTCTGGCCCTATAGGAAACACAGTAGAGTAGAAGAGTGCTCTTTTCTCAAAAGCAGAGTGGGTTTCATGTAAGGCGAGCTAGCGTTTTTTCCCCAGTCTGAAAAGGAGATGAATCACATGCAGTTTCTATTCTTACGAGCAAGAGTTGTTTTCTGTAAGATGAGTCACTATTGTGCTTCCATTGCCATACACAGTGCAAATAACACTGGTGTCTGTTCCCATCATGTACAGTGTATTGGACTGAAGAGGATCTACTGTTGTTGTCAGTTTCCTAAGCAGAATTGAACTAGATATGGCCGTGTGTGTAGGAAGCACAGTTCTTTTGTTCTGAGCAAGCTCACTGTTCTGGCCCTATAGGAAACACAGTAGAGTAGAAGGGTGCTCTTTTCTCAAAAGCTGAGTGTGTTTCTTGTAAGGCGAGCTAGCGTTTGTTTCCCAGTAAGAAATGGAGTTGAAGCGCATGCAGTTTTTGGTCCTAAGAGCAAGAGTTGTTTTCTGGTAAGGAAAGTCACAATTGCGCTCCCATTGCCATGAACAGTGCAAATAGCACTCGCGTCTGTTCCCAGCAAGTACAGTGTATTGGACTGAAGAGGAGCTACTGTTCTTGTCAGTTTCCTAAGCAGAGTTGAACTAGATATGGCCCGTGTGTGCAGGAAGCACAGTTCTTTTGTTCTGAGCAAGCTCACTGTTCGGACCCCATAGGAAAGACAGGAGAGTAGAAGAGTGCTCTTTTCTCAAAAGCAAAGTGTGTTTCTTGTAAGGCGAGCTAGTGTTTGTTTCCCAGTCAGAAATGGAGTTGAATCCCATGCAGTTTCTGGTCCTACGAGCAAGAGTTGTTTTCTGTAAGAAGAGTCACTATTGTGCTCCCATTGCCACACACAGTGCAAATAGCACTCGTGTCTCTTCGCAGCAAGTACAGTGTATTGGACTGAAGAGGAGCTACTTTTCTTGTCAGTTTCCTAAGCAGAGTTGAACTAGATATGGCCCATTGTGTCGGAAGCACAGTTCTTTTGTTCTGAGCAAGCTCACTGTTCAGACCCCATAGGAAACCCAGTAGAGTAGAAGAGTGCTCTTTTCTCAAAAGCAGAGTGTGTTTCTTGTAAGGTGAGCTAGCGTTTGTTTCCCAGTCCTAAATGGAGTTGAATCACATGCAGTTTCTGGTCCTACGTGCAAGAGTTGTTTTCTGGTAAGGATAGTCACTATTGCACTCCCATTGCCATACACAGTGCAAATAGCATTCGCGTCTGTTCCCAGCAAGTACAGTGAATTGGACTGAAGAGGAGCTACTATTCTTGTCAGTTTCCTAAGCAGAGTTGAACTGGATATGGCCCGTGTGTGCAGGAAACACAGTTCTTTTTTTCTGAGCAAGCTCACTGTTCTGGCCCTATAGGAAACACAGTAGAGTAGAAGAGTGCTCTTTTCTCAAAAGCAGAGTGTGTTTCTTGTACGGTGAGCTAGCGTTTGTTTCCCAGTCCTAAATGGAGTTGAATCACAAGCAGTTTCTGGTCCTAGGAGCAAGAGTTGTTTTCTGTAAGAAGAGTTACTATTGCGCTCCCATTTCCGTACACAGTGCAAACAAATCTCACGTCGGTTCTCAGCAAGTACAGTGTATTGGACTGAAGAGGAGCTACTGTTCTTGTCAGTTTCCTAAGCAGAGTTGAACTAGATATGGCCCGTGTGTGTAGGAAGCACAGTTCTTTTGTACTGAGCAAGCTCAATGTTCTGGCAATATAGGAAACACTGTTGAGCAGAAGAGTGCTCTTTTCTCAAAAGAGGAGTGGGTTAATTGTAAGGCGAGCTAGCGTTTGTTTCCCAGTCCTAAATGGAGTTGAGTCACATGCAGTTTCTGGTCCAAGTAGCAAGAGTTATTTTCTGGTAAGGAAAGTCACTATTGTGCTCCCATTCTCATACACAGTGCAAACAGCACTCACGTCTGTTCTCAGCAAGTACAGTGTATTGGACTGAAGAGGAGCTACTGTTCTTGTCATTTTCCTAAGCAGAGTTGAACTAGATATGGCCCGTGTGTGTAGGAAGCACAGTTCTTTTGTTCTGAGCAAGCTCACTCTGTTGGCCTATAGGAAACACAGTAGAGTAGAAGAGTGCTCTTTTCTCAAAAGCAGAGTGTGTTTCTTGTAAGGCGAGCTAGTGTTTGTTTCCCAGTAAGAAATGGAGTTGAAGCACATGCAGTTTTTGGTCCTAAGAGCAATAGTTGTTTTCTGGTA
Organism: Peromyscus eremicus; assembly: GCF_949786415.1. Lineage (NCBI taxonomy): Eukaryota > Metazoa > Chordata > Mammalia > Rodentia > Cricetidae > Peromyscus > Peromyscus eremicus. The sequence goes on along the minus strand of NW_026734908.1, from coordinate 175,358 downwards.
AGGAAAGTAACAATTGTGCTCCCATTGCCATGCACGGTGCAAATAGCACTCGCGTCTGTTCCCAGCAAGTACAGTGTATTGGACTGAAGAGGAGCTACTGTTCTTGTCAGTTTCCTAAGCAGAGTTGAACTAGATATGGCCCGTGTGTGTAGGAAGCACAGTTCTTTTGTTCTGAGCAAGCACACTGTTCGGACCCCATAGGAAAGACAGGAGAGTAGAAGAGTGCCCTTTTCTCAAAAGCAGAGTGTGTTCCTTGTAAGGCGAGCAAGTGTTTGTTTCCCAGTCAGAAATGGAGTTGAATCCCATGCAGTTTCTGGTCCTACGAGCAAGAGTTGTTTTCTGGTAAGAAGTGTCACTATTGTGCTCCCATTGCCATACACAGTGCAAATAGCACTCGCGTCGGTTCCCAGCAAGTACAGTGTATTGGACTGAAGAGGAGCTACTGTTCTTGTCAGTTTCCTAAGCAGAGTTGAAGTAGATATGGCCCGTGTGTAGGAAGCACAGTTCTTTTGTTCTGAGCAAGCTCACTGTTCTGGCACTATAGGAAACATAGTAGAGTAGAAGAGTGCTCTTTTCTCAAAAGCAGAGTGTGTTTCTTGTAAGGCAAGCTAGCGTTTGTTCCCCAGTCCTAAATGGAGTTGAATCACATGCAGTTTCTATTCCAACGAGCAAGAGATGTTTTCTGTAAGAAGAGTAACTATTGTGCTCCCATTGCCACACACAGTGCAAATAGCACTCGCGTCTGCTTCCAGCATGTACAGTGTATTGGACTGAAGAGGAGCTACTGTTGTTGTCAGTTTCCTAAGCAGAGTTGAACTAGATATGGCCCGTGTGTGTAGGAAGCACAGTTCTTTTGTTCTGAGCAAGCTCACTGTTCGGACCCCATAGGAAGCACAGTATAGTAGAAGAGTGCTCTTTTCTCAAAAGCAGAGTGTGTTTCTTGTATGGCGAGCGAGTGTTTGTTTCCCAGTCAGAAATGGAGTTGAATCCCATGCAGTTTCTGGTCCTACGAGCAAGAGTTGTTTTCTGGTAAGAAGTGTCACTATTGTGCTCCCATTTCCATATACAGTGCAAATAGCACTCGCGTCGGTTCCCAGCAAGTACAGTGTATTGGACTGAAGAGGAGCTACTGTTCTTGTCAGTTTCCTAAGCAGAGTTGAACTAGATATGGCCCGTGTGTGTAGGAAGCACAGTTCTTTTGTTCTGAGCAAGCTCACTGTTCTGGCACTATAGGAAACATAGTAGAGTAGAAGAGTGCCCTTTTCTCAAAAGCAGAGTGTGTTTCTTGTAAGGCGAGCAAGTGTTTGTTTCCCAGTCAGAAATGGAGTTGAATCCCATGCAGTTTCTGGTCCTACGAGCAAGAGTTGTTTTCTGGTAAGAAGTGTCACTATTGTGCTCCCATTGCCATACACAGTGCAAATAGCACTCGCGTCGGTTCCCAGCAAGTACAGTGTATTGGACTGAAGAGGAGCTACTGTTCTTGTCAGTTTCCTAAGCAGAGTTGAAGTAGATATGGCCCGTGTGTGTAGGAAGCACAGTTCTTTTGTTCTGAGCAAGCTCACTGTTCTGGCACTATAGGAAACATAGTAGAGTAGAAGAGTGCTCTTTTCTCAAAAGCAGAGTGTGTTTCTTGTAAGGCAAGCTAGCGTTTGTTCCCCAGTCCTAATTGGAGTTAAATCACATTCAGTTTCTATTCCTAAGAGCAAGAGTTGTTTTCTGTAAGAAGAGTAACTATTGTGCTCCCATTGACACACAAAGTGCAAGTAGCACTCGCGACTCTTCGCAGCAAGTACAGTGTATTGGATTGAAGAAGAGCTACTGTTCTTGTCAGTTTCCGAAGCAGAGTTGAACTAGATATGGCCCATGTGTGTAGGAAGCACAGTTCTTTTGTTATGAGCAAGCTCACTGTTCTGGCCCTCTAGGAAACACAGTAGAGTAGAAGAGTGCTCTTTTCTCAAAAGCAGAGTGTGTTTCATGTAAGGCGAGCTACCATTTGTTTCCCAGTAAGAAATGGAGTTGAAGCACATGCAGTTTTTGGTCCTAAGAGCAAGAGTTGTTTTCTGGTAAGGAAAGTCACAATTGTGCTCCCATTGCCATGCACAGTGCAAATAGCACTCGCGTCTGTTCCCAGCAAATACAGTGTATTGGACTGAAGAGGAGCTACTGTTCTTGTCAGTTTCCTAAGCGGAGTTGAACTAGATAAGGCCCGTGTGTGTAGGAAGCACAGTTCTTTTGTTCTCAGCAAGCTCACTATTCTGGCCCTATAGGAAACACAGTAGAGTAGAAGAGTGCTCTTTTCTCAAAAGCAGAGTGGGTTTCATGTAAGGCGAGCTAGCGTTTTTTCCCCAGTCTGAAAAGGAGATGAATCACATGCAGTTTCTATTCTTACGAGCAAGAGTTGTTTTCTGTAAGATGAGTCACTATTGTGCTCCCATTGCCATACACAGTGCAAATAACACTGGTGTCTGTTCCCATCATGTACAGTGTATTGGACTGAAGAGGATCTACTGTTGTTGTCAGTTTCCTAAGCAGAATTGAACTAGATATGGCCGTGTGTGTAGGAAGCACAGTTCTTTTGTTCTGAGCAAGCTCACTGTTCTGGCCCTATAGGAAACACAGTAGAGTAGAAGGGTGCTCTTTTCTCAAAAGCTGAGTGTGTTTCTTGTAAGGCGAGCTAGCGTTTGTTTCCCAGTAAGAAATAGAGTTGAAGCACATGCAGTTTTTGGTCCTAAGAGCAAGAGTTGTTTTCTGGTAAGGAAAGTCACAATTGCGCTCCCATTGCCATGAACAGTGCAAATAGCACTCGCGTCTGTTCCCAGCAAGTACAGTGTATTGGACTGAAGAGGAGCTACTGTTCTTGTCAGTTTCCTAAGCAGAGTTGAACTAGATATGGCCCGTGTGTGCAGGAAGCACAGTTCTTTTGTTCTGAGCAAGCTCACTGTTCGGACCCCATAGGAAAGACAGGAGAGTAGAAGAGTGCTCTTTTCTCAAAAGCAAAGTGTGTTTCTTGTAAGGCGAGCTAGTGTTTGTTTCCCAGTCAGAAATGGAGTTGAATCCCATGCAGTTTCTGGTCCTACGAGCAAGAGTTGTTTTCTGTAAGAAGAGTCACTATTGTGCTCCCATTGCCACACACAGTGCAAATAGCACTCGTGTCTCTTCGCAGCAAGTACAGTGTATTGGACTGAAGAGGAGCTACTTTTCTTGTCAGTTTCCTAAGCAGAGTTGAACTAGATATGGCCCATTGTGTCGGAAGCACAGTTCTTTTGTTCTGAGCAAGCTCACTGTTCAGACCCCATAGGAAACCCAGTAGAGTAGAAGAGTGCTCTTTTCTCAAAAGCAGAGTGTGTTTCTTGTAAGGTGAGCTAGCGTTTGTTTCCCAGTCCTAAATGGAGTTGAATCACATGCAGTTTCTGGTCCTACGTGCAAGAGTTGTTTTCTGGTAAGGATAGTCACTATTGCACTCCCATTGCCATACACAGTGCAAATAGCATTCGCGTCTGTTCCCAGCAAGTACAGTGAATTGGACTGAAGAGGAGCTACTATTCTTGTCAGTTTCCTAAGCAGAGTTGAACTAGATATGGCCCGTGTGTGCAGGAAACACAGTTCTTTTTTTCTGAGCAAGCTCACTGTTCTGGCCCTATAGGAAACACAGTAGAGTAGAAGAGTGCTCTTTTCTCAAAAGCAGAGTGTGTTTCTTGTACGGTGAGCTAGCGTTTGTTTCCCAGTCCTAAATGGAGTTGAATCACAAGCAGTTTCTGGTCCTAGGAGCAAGAGTTGTTTTCTGTAAGAAGAGTTACTATTGCGCTCCCATTTCCGTACACAGTGCAAACAAATCTCACGTCGGTTCTCAGCAAGTACAGTGTATTGGACTGAAGAGGAGCTACTGTTCTTGTCAGTTTCCTAAGCAGAGTTGAACTAGATATGGCCCATGTGTGTAGGAAGCACAGTTCTTTTGTACTGAGCAAGCTCAATGTTCTGGCAATATAGGAAACACTGTTGAGCAGAAGAGTGCTCTTTTCTCAAAAGAGGAGAGGGTTAATTGTAAGGCGAGCTAGCGTTTGTTTCCCAGTCCTAAATGGAGTTGAGTCACATGCAGTTTCTGGTCCAAGTAGCAAGAGTTATTTTCTGGTAAGGAAAGTCACTATTGTGCTCCCATTCTCATACACAGTGCAAACAGCACTCAAGTCTGTTCTCAGCAAGTACAGTGTATTGGACTGAAGAGGAGCTACTGTTCTTGTCATTTTCCTAAGCAGAGTTGAACTAGATATGGCCCGTGTGTGTAGGAAGCACAGTTCTTTTGTTCTGAGCAAGCTCACTCTGTTGGCCTATAGGAAACACAGTAGAGTAGAAGAGTGCTCTTTTCTCAAAAGCAGAGTGTGTTTCTTGTAAGGCGAGCTAGTGTTTGTTTCCCAGTAAGAAATGGAGTTGAAGCACATGCAGTTTTTGGTCCTAAGAGCAATAGTTGTTTTCTGGTAAGGAAAGTAACAATTGTGCTCCCATTGCAATGCACGGTGCAAATAGCACTCGCGTCTGTTCCCAGCAAGTACAGTGTATTGGACTGAAGAGGAGCTACTGTTCTTGTCAGTTTCCTAAGCAGAGTTGAACTAGATATGGCCCGTGTGTGTAGGAAGCACAGTTCTTTTGTTCTGAGCAAGCTCACTGTTCGGACCCCATAGGAAAGACAGGAGAGTAGAAGAGTGCCCTTTTCTCAAAAGCAGAGTGTGTTTCTTGTAAGGCGAGCAAGTGTTTGTTTCCCAGTCAGAAATGGAGTTGAATCCCATGCAGTTTCTGGTCCTACGAGCAAGAGTTGTTTTCTGGTAAGAAGTGTCACTATTGTGCTCCCATTGCCATACACAGTGCAAATAGCACTCGCGTCGGTTCCCAGCAAGTACAGTGTATTGGACTGAAGAGGAGCTACTGTTCTTGTCAGTTTCCTAAGCAGAGTTGAAATAGATATGGCCCGTGTGTGTAGGAAGCACAGTTCTTTTGTTCTGAGCAAGCTCACTGTTCTGGCCCTCTAGGAAACACAGTAGAGTAGAAGAGTGCTCTTTTCTCAAAAGCAGAGTGTGTTTCATGTAAGGCGAGCTACCATTTGTTTCCCAGTAAGAAATGGAGTTGAAGCACATGCAGTTTTTGGTCCTAAGAGCAAGAGTTGTTTTCTGGTAAGGAAAGTCACAATTGCGCTCCTATTGCCATGCACAGTGCAAATAGCACTCGCGTCTGTTCCCAGCAAATACAGTGTATTGGACTGAAGAGGAGCTACTGTTCTTGTCAGTTTCCTAAGCAGAGTTGAACTAGATAAGGCCCGTGTGTGTAGGAAGCACAGTTCTTTTGTTCTCAGCAAGCTCACTATTCTGGCCCTATAGGAAACACAGTAGAGTAGAAGAGTGCTCTTTTCTCAAAAGCAGAGTGGGTTTCATGTAAGGCGAGCTAGCGTTTTTTCCCCAGTCTGAAAAGGAGATGAATCACATGCAGTTTCTATTCTTACGAGCAAGAGTTGTTTTCTGTAAGATGAGTCACTATTGTGCTTCCATTGCCATACACAGTGCAAATAACACTGGTGTCTGTTCCCATCATGTACAGTGTATTGGACTGAAGAGGATCTACTGTTGTTGTCAGTTTCCTAAGCAGAATTGAACTAGATATGGCCGTGTGTGTAGGAAGCACAGTTCTTTTGTTCTGAGCAAGCTCACTGTTCTGGCCCTATAAGAAACACAGTAGAGTAGAAGGGTGCTCTTTTCTCAAAAGCTGAGTGTGTTTCTTGTAAGGCGAGCTAGCGTTTGTTTCCCAGTAAGAAATGGAGTTGAAGCACATGCAGTTTTTGGTCCTAAGAGCAAGAGTTGTTTTCTGGTAAGGAAAGTCACAATTGCGCTCCCATTGCCATGAACAGTGCAAATAGCACTCGCGTCTGTTCCCAGCAAGTACAGTGTATTGGACTGAAGAGGAGCTACTGTTCTTGTCAGTTTCCTAAGCAGAGTTGAACTAGATATGGCCCGTGTGTGCAGGAAGCACAGTTCTTTTGTTCTGAGCAAGCTCACTGTTCGGACCCCATAGGAAAGACAGGAGAGTAGAAGAGTGCTCTTTTCTCAAAAGCAAAGTGTGTTTCTTGTAAGGCGAGCTAGTGTTTGTTTCCCAGTCAGAAATGGAGTTGAATCCCATGCAGTTTCTGGTCCTACGAGCAAGAGTTGTTTTCTGTAAGAAGAGTCACTATTGTGCTCCCATTGCCACACACAGTGCAAATAGCACTCGTGTCTCTTCGCAGCAAGTACAGTGTATTGGACTGAAGAGGAGCTACTTTTCTTGTGAGTTTCCTAAGCAGAGTTGAACTAGATATGGCCCATTGTGTCGGAAGCACAGTTCTTTTGTTCTGAGCAAGCTCACTGTTCAGACCCCATAGGAAAGACAGGAGAGTAGAAGAGTGCTCTTTTCTCAAAAGCAGAGTGTGTTTCTTGTAAGGTGAGCTAGCGTTTGTTTCCCAGTCCTAAATGGAGTTGAATCACATGCAGTTTCTGGTCCTACGTGCAAGAGTTGTTTTCTGGTAAGGATAGTCACTATTGCACTCCCATTGCCATACACAGTGCAAATAGCATTCGCGTCTGTTCCCAGCAAGTACAGTGAATTGGACTGAAGAGGAGCTACTATTCTTGTCAGTTTCCTAAGCAGAGTTGAACTAGATATGGCCCGTGTGTGCAGGAAACACAGTTCTTTTTTTCTGAGCAAGCTCACTGTTCTGGCCCTATAGGAAACACAGTAGAGTAGAAGAGTGCTCTTTTCTCAAAAGCAGAGTGTGTTTCTTGTACGGTGAGCTAGCGTTTGTTTCCCATTCCTAAATGGAGTTGAATCACAAGCAGTTTCTGGTCCTAGGAGCAAGAGTTGTTTTCTGTAAGAAGAGTTACTATTGCGCTCCCATTTCCGTACACAGTGCAAACAAATCTCACGTCGGTTCTCAGCAAGTACAGTGTATTGGACTGAAGAGGAGCTACTGTTCTTGTCAGTTTCCTAAGCAGAGTTGAACTAGATATGGCCCGTGTGTAGGAAGCACAGTTCTTTTGTACTGAGCAAGCTCAATGTTCTGGCAATATAGGAAACACTGTTGAGCAGAAGAGTGCTCTTTTCTCAAAAGAGGAGTGGGTTAATTGTAAGGCGAGCTAGCGTTTGTTTCCCAGTCCTAAATGGAGTTGAGTCACATGCAGTTTCTGGTCCAAGTAGCAAGAGTTATTTTCTGGTAAGGAAAGTCACTATTGTGCTCCCATTCTCATACACAGTGCAAACAGCACTCACGTCTGTTCTCAGCAAGTACAGTGTATTGGACTGAAGAGGAGCTACTGTTCTTGTCATTTTCCTAAGCAGAGTTGAACTAGATATGGCCCGTGTGTGTAGGAAGCACAGTTCTTTTGTTCTGAGCAAGCTCACTCTGTTGGCCTATAGGAAACACAGTAGAGTAGAAGAGTGCTCTTTTCTCAAAAGCAGAGTGTGTTTCTTGTAAGGCGAGCTAGTGTTTGTTTCCCAGTAAGAAATGGAGTTGAAGCACATGCAGTTTTTGGTCCTAAGAGCAAGAGTTGTTTTCTGGTAAGGAAAGTCACAATTGCGCTCCCATTGCCATGAACAGTGCAAATAGCACTCGCGTCTGTTCCCAGCAAGTACAGTGTATTGGACTGAAGAGGAGCTACTGTTCTTGTCAGTTTCCTAAGCAGAGTTGAACTAGATATGGCCCGTGTGTGCAGGAAGCACAGTTCTTTTGTTCTGAGCAAGCTCACTGTTCGGACCCCATAGGAAAGACAGGAGAGTAGAAGAGTGCCCTTTTCTCAAAAGCAGAGTGTGTTTCTTGTAAGGCGAGCAAGTGTTTGTTTCCCAGTCAGAAATGGAGTTGAATCCCATGCAGTTTCTGGTCCTACGAGCAAGAGTTGTTTTCTGGTAAGAAGTGTCACTATTGTGCTCCCATTGCCATACACAGTGCAAATAGCACTCGCGTCGGTTCCCAGCAAGTACAGTGTATTGGACTGAAGAGGAGCTACTGTTCTTGTCAGTTTCCTAAGCAGAGTTGAAATAGATATGGCCCGTGTGTGTAGGAAGCACAGTTCTTTTGTTCTGAGCAAGCTCACTGTTCTGGCCCTCTAGGAAACACAGTAGAGTAGAAGAGTGCTCTTTTCTCAAAAGCAGAGTGTGTTTCATGTAAGGCGAGCTACCATTTGTTTCCCAGTAAGAAATGGAGTTGAAGCACATGCAGTTTTTGGTCCTAAGAGCAAGAGTTGTTTTCTGGTAAGGAAAGTCACAATTGCGCTCCCATTGCCATGCACAGTGCAAATAGCACTCGCGTCTGTTCCCAGCCAATACAGTGTATTGGACTGAAGAGGAGCTACTGTTCTTGTCAGTTTCCTAAGCAGAGTTGAACTAGATAAGGCCCGTGTGTGTAGGAAGCACAGTTCTTTTGTTCTCAGCAAGCTCACTATTCTGGCCCTATAGGAAACACAGTAGAGTAGAAGAGTGCTCTTTTCTCAAAAGCAGAGTGGGTTTCATGTAAGGCGAGCTAGCGTTTTTTCCCCAGTCTGAAAAGGAGATGAATCACATGCAGTTTCTATTCTTACGAGCAAGAGTTGTTTTCTGTAAGATGAGTCACTATTGTGCTCCCATTGCCATACACAGTGCAAATAACACTGGTGTCTGTTCCCATCATGTACAGTGTATTGGACTGAAGAGGATCTACTGTTGTTGTCAGTTTCCTAAGCAGAATTGAACTAGATATGGCCGTGTGTGTAGGAAGCACAGTTCTTTTGTTCTGAGCAAGCTCACTGTTCTGGCCCTATAGGAAACACAGTAGAGTAGAAGGGTGCTCTTTTCTCAAAAGCTGAGTGTGTTTCTTGTAAGGCGAGCTAGCGTTTGTTTCCCAGTAAGAAATGGAGTTGAAGCGCATGCAGTTTTTGGTCCTAAGAGCAAGAGTTGTTTTCTGGTAAGGAAAGTCACAATTGCGCTCCCATTGCCATGAACAGTGCAAATAGCACTCGCGTCTGTTCCCAGCAAGTACAGTGTATTGGACTGAAGAGGAGCTACTGTTCTTGTCAGTTTCCTAAGCAGAGTTGAACTAGATATGGCCCGTGTGTGCAGGAAGCACAGTTCTTTTGTTCTGAGCAAGCTCACTGTTCGGACCCCATAGGAAAGACAGGAGAGTAGAAGAGTGCTCTTTTCTCAAAAGCAAAGTGTGTTTCTTGTAAGGCGAGCTAGTGTTTGTTTCCCAGTCAGAAATGGAGTTGAATCCCATGCAGTTTCTGGTCCTACGAGCAAGAGTTGTTTTCTGTAAGAAGAGTCACTATTGTGCTCCCATTGCCACACACAGTGCAAATAGCACTCGTGTCTCTTCGCAGCAAGTACAGTGTATTGGACTGAAGAGGAGCTACTTTTCTTGTCAGTTTCCTAAGCAGAGTTGAACTAGATATGGCCCATTGTGTCGGAAGCACAGTTCTTTTGTTCTGAGCAAGCTCACTGTTCAGACCCCATAGGAAACCCAGTAGAGTAGAAGAGTGCTCTTTTCTCAAAAGCAGAGTGTGTTTCTTGTAAGGTGAGCTAGCGTTTGTTTCCCAGTCCTAAATGGAGTTGAATCACATGCAGTTTCTGGTCCTACGTGCAAGAGTTGTTTTCTGGTAAGGATAGTCACTATTGCACTCCCATTGCCATACACAGTGCAAATAGCATTCGCGTCTGTTCCCAGCAAGTACAGTGAATTGGACTGAAGAGGAGCTACTATTCTTGTCAGTTTCCTAAGCAGAGTTGAACTAGATATGGCCCGTGTGTGCAGGAAACACAGTTCTTTTTTTCTGAGCAAGCTCACTGTTCTGGCCCTATAGGAAACACAGTAGAGTAGAAGAGTGCTCTTTTCTCAAAAGCAGAGTGTGTTTCTTGTACGGTGAGCTAGCGTTTGTTTCCCAGTCCTAAATGGAGTTGAATCACAAGCAGTTTCTGGTCCTAGGAGCAAGAGTTGTTTTCTGTAAGAAGAGTTACTATTGCGCTCCCATTTCCGTACACAGTGCAAACAAATCTCACGTCGGTTCTCAGCAAGTACAGTGTATTGGACTGAAGAGGAGCTACTGTTCTTGTCAGTTTCCTAAGCAGAGTTGAACTAGATATGGCCCGTGTGTGTAGGAAGCACAGTTCTTTTGTACTGAGCAAGCTCAATGTTCTGGCAATATAGGAAACACTGTTGAGCAGAAGAGTGCTCTTTTCTCAAAAGAGGAGTGGGTTAATTGTAAGGCGAGCTAGCGTTTGTTTCCCAGTCCTAAATGGAGTTGAGTCACATGCAGTTTCTGGTCCAAGGAGCAAGAGTTATTTTCTGGTAAGGAAAGTCACTATTGTGCTCCCATTCTCATACACAGTGCAAACAGCACTCACGTCTGTTCTCAGCAAGTACAGTGTATTGGACTGAAGAGGAGCTACTGTTCTTGTCATTTTCCTAAGCAGAGTTGAACTAGATATGGCCCGTGTGTGTAGGAAGCACAGTTCTTTTGTTCTGAGCAAGCTCACTCTGTTGGCCTATAGGAAACACAGTAGAGTAGAAGAGTGCTCTTTTCTCAAAAGCAGAGTGTGTTTCTTGTAAGGCGAGCTAGTGTTTGTTTCCCAGTAAGAAATGGAGTTGAAGCACATGCAGTTTTTGGTCCTAAGAGCAATAGTTGTTTTCTGGTAAGGAAAGTAACAATTGTGCTCCCATTGCCATGCACGGTGCAAATAGCACTCGCGTCTGTTCCCAGCAAGTACAGTGTATTGGACTGAAGAGGAGCTACTGTTCTTGTCAGTTTCCTAAGCAGAGTTGAACTAGATATGGCCCGTGTGTGCAGGAAGCACAGTTCTTTTGTTCTGAGCAAGCTCACTGTTCGGACCCCATAGGAAAGACAGGAGAGTAGAAGAGTGCCCTTTTCTCAAAAGCAGAGTGTGTTTCTTGTAAGGCGAGCAAGTGTTTGTTTCCCAGTCAGAAATGGAGTTGAATCCCATGCAGTTTCTGGTCCTACGAGCAAGAGTTGTTTTCTGGTAAGAAGTGTCACTATTGTGCTCCCATTGCCATACACAGTGCAAATAGCACTCGCGTCGGTTCCCAGCAAGTACAGTGTATTGGACTGAAGAGGAGCTACTGTTCTTGTCAGTTTCCTAAGCAGAGTTGAAATAGATATGGCCCGTGTGTGTAGGAAGCACAGTTCTTTTGTTCTGAGCAAGCTCACTGTTCTGGCCCTCTAGGAAACACAGTAGAGTAGAAGAGTGCTCTTTTCTCAAAAGCAGAGTGTGTTTCATGTAAGGCGAGCTACCATTTGTTTCCCAGTAAGAAATGGAGTTGAAGCACATGCAGTTTTTGGTCCTAAGAGCAAGAGTTGTTTTCTGGTAAGGAAAGTCACAATTGCGCTCCCATTGCCATGCACAGTGCAAATAGCACTCGCGTCTGTTCCCAGCAAATACAGTGTATTGGACTGAAGAGGAGCTACTGTTCTTGTCAGTTTCCTAAGCAGAGTTGAACTAGATAAGGCCCGTGTGTGTAGGAAGCACAGTTCTTTTGTTCTCAGCAAGCTCACTATTCTGGCCCTATAGGAAACACAGTAGAGTAGAAGAGTGCTCTTTTCTCAAAAGCAGAGTGGGTTTCATGTAAGGCGAGCTAGCGTTTTTTCCCCAGTCTGAAAAGGAGATGAATCACATGCAGTTTCTATTCTTACGAGCAAGAGTTGTTTTCTGTAAGATGAGTCACTATTGTGCTCCCATTGCCATACACAGTGCAAATAACACTGGTGTCTGTTCCCATCATGTACAGTGTATTGGACTGAAGAGGATCTACTGTTGTTGTCAGTTTCCTAAGCAGAATTGAACTAGATATGGCCGTGTGTGTAGGAAGCACAGTTCTTTTGTTCTGAGCAAGCTCACTGTTCTGGCCCTATAGGAAACACAGTAGAGTAGAAGGGTGCTCTTTTCTCAAAAGCTGAGTGTGTTTCTTGTAAGGCGAGCTAGCGTTTGTTTCCCAGTAAGAAATGGAGTTGAAGCGCATGCAGTTTTTGGTCCTAAGAGCAAGAGTTGTTTTCTGGTAAGGAAAGTCACAATTGCGCTCCCATTGCCATGAACAGTGCAAATAGCACTCGCGTCTGTTCCCAGCAAGTACAGTGTATTGGACTGAAGAGGAGCTACTGTTCTTGTCAGTTTCCTAAGCAGAGTTGAACTAGATATGGCCCGTGTGTGCAGGAAGCACAGTTCTTTTGTTCTGAGCAAGCTCACTGTTCGGACCCCATAGGAAAGACAGGAGAGTAGAAGAGTGCTCTTTTCTCAAAAGCAAAGTGTGTTTCTTGTAAGGCGAGCTAGTGTTTGTTTCCCAGTCAGAAATGGAGTTGAATCCCATGCAGTTTCTGGTCCTACGAGCAAGAGTTGTTTTCTGTAAGAAGAGTCACTATTGTGCTCCCATTGCCACACACAGTGCAAATAGCACTCGTGTCTCTTCGCAGCAAGTACAGTGTATTGGACTGAAGAGGAGCTACTTTTCTTGTCAGTTTCCTAAGCAGAGTTGAACTAGATATGGCCCATTGTGTCGGAAGCACAGTTCTTTTGTTCTGAGCAAGCTCACTGTTCAGACCCCATAGGAAACCCAGTAGAGTAGAAGAGTGCTCTTTTCTCAAAAGCAGAGTGTGTTTCTTGTAAGGTGAGCTAGCGTTTGTTTCCCAGTCCTAAATGGAGTTGAATCACATGCAGTTTCTGGTCCTACGTGCAAGAGTTGTTTTCTGGTAAGGATAGTCACTATTGCACTCCCATTGCCATACACAGTGCAAATAGCATTCGCGTCTGTTCCCAGCAAGTACAGTGAATTGGACTGAAGAGGAGCTACTATTCTTGTCAGTTTCCTAAGCAGAGTTGAACTAGATATGGCCCGTGTGTGCAGGAAACACAGTTCTTTTTTTCTGAGCAAGCTCACTGTTCTGGCCCTATAGGAAACACAGTAGAGTAGAAGAGTGCTCTTTTCTCAAAAGCAGAGTGTGTTTCTTGTACGGTGAGCTAGCGTTTGTTTCCCAGTCCTAAATGGAGTTGAATCACAAGCAGTTTCTGGTCCTAGGAGCAAGAGTTGTTTTCTGTAAGAAGAGTTACTATTGCGCTCCCATTTCCGTACACAGTGCAAACAAATCTCACGTCGGTTCTCAGCAAGTACAGTGTATTGGACTGAAGAGGAGCTACTGTTCTTGTCAGTTTCCTAAGCAGAGTTGAACTAGATATGGCCCGTGTGTGTAGGAAGCACAGTTCTTTTGTACTGAGCAAGCTCAATGTTCTGGCAATATAGGAAACACTGTTGAGCAGAAGAGTGCTCTTTTCTCAAAAGAGGAGTGGGTTAATTGTAAGGCGAGCTAGCGTTTGTTTCCCAGTCCTAAATGGAGTTGAGTCACATGCAGTTTCTGGTCCAAGGAGCAAGAGTTATTTTCTGGTAAGGAAAGTCACTATTGTGCTCCCATTCTCATACACAGTGCAAACAGCACTCACGTCTGTTCTCAGCAAGTACAGTGTATTGGACTGAAGAGGAGCTACTGTTCTTGTCATTTTCCTAAGCAGAGTTGAACTAGATATGGCCCGTGTGTGTAGGAAGCACAGTTCTTTTGTTCTGAGCAAGCTCACTCTGTTGGCCTATAGGAAACACAGTAGAGTAGAAGAGTGCTCTTTTCTCAAAAGCAGAGTGTGTTTCTTGTAAGGCGAGCTAGTGTTTGTTTCCCAGTAAGAAATGGAGTTGAAGCACATGCAGTTTTTGGTCCTAAGAGCAATAGTTGTTTTCTGGTAAGGAAAGTAACAATTGTGCTCCCATTGCCATGCACGGTGCAAATAGCACTCGCGTCTGTTCCCACCAAGTACAGTGTATTGGACTGAAGAGGAGCTACTGTTCTTGTCAGTTTCCTAAGCAGAGTTGAACTAGATATGGCCCGTGTGTGTAGGAAGCACAGTTCTTTTGTTCTGAGCAAGCTCACTGTTCGGACCCCATAGGAAAGACAAGAGAGTAGAAGAGTGCCCTTTTCTCAAAAGCAGAGTGTGTTCCTTGTAAGGCGAGCAAGTGTTTGTTTCCCAGTCAGAAATGGAGTTGAATCCCATGCAGTTTCTGGTCCTACGAGCAAGAGTTGTTTTCTGGTAAGAAGTGTCACTATTGTGCTCCCATTGCCATACACAGTGCAAATAGCACTCGCGTCGGTTCCCAGCAAGTACAGTGTATTGGACTGAAGAGGAGCTACTGTTCTTGTCAGTTTCCTAAGCAGAGTTGAAGTAGATATGGCCCGTGTGTAGGAAGCACAGTTCTTTTGTTCTGAGCAAGCTCACTGTTCTGGCACTATAGGAAACATAGTAGAGTAGAAGAGTGCTCTTTTCTCAAAAGCAGAGTGTGTTTCTTGTAAGGCAAGCTAGCGTTTGTTCCCCAGTCCTAAATGGAGTTGAATCACATGCAGTTTCTATTCCAACGAGCAAGAGATGTTTTCTGTAAGAAGAGTCACTATTGTGCTCCCATTGCCACACACAGTGCAAATAGCACTCGCGTCTGCTTCCAGCATGTACAGTGTATTGGACTGAAGAGGAGCTACTGTTGTTGTCAGTTTCCTAAGCAGAGTTGAACTAGATATGGCCCGTGTGTGTAGGAAGCACAGTTCTTTTGTTCTGAGCAAGCTCACTGTTCGGACCCCATAGGAAGCACAGTATAGTAGAAGAGTGCTCTTTTCTCAAAAGCAGAGTGTGTTTCTTGTATGGCGAGCGAGTGTTTGTTTCCCAGTCAGAAATGGAGTTGAATCCCATGCAGTTTCTGGTCCTACGAGCAAGAGTTGTTTTCTGGTAAGAACTGTCACTATTGTGCTCCCATTTCCATATACAGTGCAAATAGCACTCGCGTCGGTTCCCAGCAAGTACAGTGTATTGGACTGAAGAGGAGCTACTGTTCTTGTCAGTTTCCTAAGCAGAGTTGAACTAGATATGGCCCGTGTGTGTAGGAAGCACAGTTCTTTTGTTCTGAGCAAGCTCACTGTTCTGGCACTATAGGAAACATAGTAGAGTAGAAGAGTGCCCTTTTCTCAAAAGCAGAGTGTGTTTCTTGTAAGGCGAGCAAGTGTTTGTTTCCCAGTCAGAAATGGAGTTGAATCCCATGCAGTTTCTGGTCCTACGAGCAAGAGTTGTTTTCTGGTAAGAAGTGTCACTATTGTGCTCCCATTGCCATACACAGTGCAAATAGCACTCGCGTCGGTTCCCAGCAAGTACAGTGTATTGGACTGAAGAGGAGCTACTGTTCTTGTCAGTTTCCTAAGCAGAGTTGAAGTAGATATGGCCCGTGTGTGTAGGAAGCACAGTTCTTTTGTTCTGAGCAAGCTCACTGTTCTGGCACTATAGGAAACATAGTAGAGTAGAAGAGTGCTCTTTTCTCAAAAGCAGAGTGTGTTTCTTGTAAGGCAAGCTAGCGTTTGTTCCCCAGTCCTAATTGGAGTTAAATCACATTCAGTTTCTATTCCTAAGAGCAAGAGTTGTTTTCTGTAAGAAGAGTAACTATTGTGCTCCCATTGACACACAAAGTGCAAGTAGCACTCGCGACTCTTCGCAGCAAGTACAGTGTATTGGACTGAAGAGGATATACTGTTCTTGTCAGGTTCCTAAGCAGACTTGAACTAGATATGGCCCGTGTGTGTAGGAAGTGCAGTTATTTTGTTCTGTGCAAACTCACTGTTGGGACCCCATAGGAAACACAGTAGAGTAGAAGAGTGCTCTTTTCTCAAAAGCAGAGTGTGTTTCATGTATGCGAGCTAGCATTTGTTTCCCAGTCCTAAATGGAGTTGAATCACATGCAGTTTCTTGTCCTACGAGCAAGAGTTGTTTTCTGGTAAGGAAAGTAACTATTGCGCTCCCATTGCCATACACAGTGCAAATAGCCCTCCTATCTGTTCCCAGCAAGTACAGTGTATTGGACTGCAAAGGAGCTACTGTTCTTCTCAGTTTCCTAAGCAGAGTTGAACTAGATATAGGCCGTGTTTAGGAAGTACAGTTCTTTTTTTCTGAGCAAGCTCACTGTTCTGGCTCTATAGGAAACACAGAAGAGTAGAAGAGTGCTCTTTTCTCAAAAGCAGAGTGTGTTTCATGTAAGGCGAGCTAGCATTTGTTTCCCAGTCCTAAATGGAGTTGAATCACATGCAGTTTCTGGTCCTACGAGCAAGAGTTGTTTACTGGTAAGGAAAGTCACTATTGAGCTCCTCTTGCCATACACAGTGCAAATAGCTCTCGCGTCTGTTCCCAGCAAGTACAGTGTATCAGACTGTAGAGGAGCTACTGTTCTTGTCAGTTTCCTAAGCAGAGTTGAACTAGATATGGCCCGTGTGTGTAGGAAGCACAGTTCTTATGTTCTGAGCAAGTTCACTCTTCTGGCCCTATAGGAAACACAGTAGAGTAGAAGAGTGCTCTTTTCTCAAAAGCAGAGTGTGTTTTTGTAAGGCGAGCTAGCATTTGTTTCCTAGTCCTAAATGGAGTTGAATCACATGCAGTTTCCGGTCCTAGGAACAAGAGTTGTTTTCTGGTAAGGAAAGTCACTATTGCGCTCCCATTGCCCTTCACAAGGCAAATAGCACTCGCGTCTGTTCCCAGCAAGTACAGTGTATTGGACTGAATAGGAGCTACTCTTCTTGTCAGTTTACTAAGCAGAGTTGAACTAGATATGGTCCGTGTGTGTAGGAAGCACAGTTCCTTTGTTCTGAGCAAGCTCACTGTTTGGACCCCATAGGAAACACAGTAGAGTAGAAGAGTGCTCTTTTCTCTAAAGCAGAGTGTGTTTCTTGTAAGGCAAGCTACCGTTTGTTTCCCAGTCCTAAATGGAATGGAATCACATGCAGTTTCTGGTCCTATGAGCAAGATTTGTTTTCTGGTAAGGAAAGTCACTATTGCGCTCCCATTGCCATACACAGTGCAAATAGCCCTGCCGTCTGTTCCCAGCAACTACAGTGTATTGGACTGAAGAGGAGCTACTGTTCTTCTCAGTTTCCTAAGCAGAGTTGAACTAGAAATGGCCCGTGTGTGTAGGAAGCACAGTTCTTTTTTTCTGAGCAAGCTCACTGTTCTGGCCCTATTGGAAACACAGTAGAGTAGAAGAGTGCTCTTTTCTCAAAAGCAGAGTGTGTTTCTTGTAAAGCGAGCTAGAATTTTCTTTCCCAGTCCTAAATGGAGTTGAATCACATGCAGTTTCTGGTTCTACGAGCAAGAGTTGTTTTCTGTTAAGAAGAGTCACTATTGCACTGCCATTGCCATACACAGGACAAATAGCACATGTGTCTGTTCCCAGCAAGTACAGTGTATTGAACTGAAGAGGATCTACTGTTCTTGTCAGGTTCCTAAGCAGACTTGAACCAGATATGGCTGTGTGAGTAGGAAGCACAGTTTTTTTTTTCTGAGTAAGCTCACTGTTCGGAACATATAGGAAACACAGTATAGTAGAAGAGTGCTCTTTTCTCAAAAGCAAAGTGTGTTTCTTGGAAGTTGAGCTAGCGTTTGTTTCCCAGTCCTAAATGGAGTTGAGTCACATGCAATTTTTTGTCCTACGAGCAAGACTTGTTTTCTGGTAAGGAAAGTCACTATTGTGCTCCCATTGCCATACACAGTGCAAATATCACTCGCGTCTGTTCCCAGCAAGTACAGTGTATTGGACTGAAGAGGAGCTACTGTTCTTCTCAGTTTCCTAAGCAGAGTTGAGCTAGATATGGCCCGTGTGTAGGAAGCACAGTTCTTTTGTTCTGAGCAAGCTCACTGTTCTGGCCCTATAGGAAACACAGTAGAGTAGAAGAGTGCTCTTTTCTCAAAAGCAGAGTGTGTTTCTTGTAAGGCGAGCTAGCATTTGTTTCCCAGTCCTAAATGGAGTTGAATCACATGCAGTTTCTGGTCCTACGATCAAGAGTTGTTTTCTGGTAAGGAAAGTCACTATTGTGCTCCCATTGCCATACACAGTGCAAATAGCACTCGCGTCTGTTCCCAGCAAGTACAGTGTATTGGACTGAATAGGAGCTACTCTTCTTGTCAGTTTACTAAGCAGAGTTGAACTAGTTATGGCCCGTGTGTAGGAAGCACAGTTCTTTTGTTCTGAGCAAGCTCACTGTTTGGACCCCATAGGAAACACAGTAGAGTAGAAGAGTGCTCTTTTCTCTAAAGCAGAGTGTGTTTCTTGTAAGGCAAGCTACCGTTTGTTTCCCAGTCCTAAATGGAGTGGAATCACATGCAGTTTCTGGTCCTACGAGCAAGAGTTGTTTTCTGGTAAGGAAAGTCACTGTTGCGCTCCCATTGCCATACACAGTGCAAATAGCCCTCCCGTCTGTTCCCAGCAACTACAGTGTATTGGACTGAAGAGGAGCTACTGTTCTTCTCAGTTTCCTAAGCAGAGTTGAACTAGATATGGCCCGTGTGTGTAGGAAGCACAGTTCTTTTTTTCTGAGCAAGCTCACTGTTCTGGCCCTATTGGAAACACAGTAGAGTAGAAGAGTGCTCTTTTCTCAAAAGCAGAGTGTGTTTCTTGTAAAGCGAGCTAGAATTTTCTTTCCCAGTCCTAAATGGAGTTGAATCACATGCAGTTTCTGGTTCTACGAGCAAGAGTTGTTTTCTGTTAAGAAGAGTCACTATTGCACTGCCATTGCCATACACAGGACAAATAGCACATGCGTCTGTTCCCAGCAAGTACAGTGTATTGAACTGAAGATGATCTACTGTTCTTGTCAGGTTCCTAAGCAGACTTGAACCAGATATGGCTGTGTGAGTAGGAAGCACAGTTTTTTTTTTTTTCTGAGTAAGCTCACTGTTCGGAACATATAGGAAACACAGTAGAGTAGAAGAGTGCTCTTTTCTCAAAAGCAAAGTCTGTTTCTTGGAAGTTGAGCTAGCGTTTGTTTCCCAGTCCTAAATGGAGTTGAGTCACATGCAATTTTTTGTCCTACGAGCAAGACTTGTTTTCTGGTAAGGAAAGTCACTATTGTGCTCCCATTGCCATACACAGTGCAAATATCACTCGCGTCTGTTCCCAGCAAGTACAGTGTATTGGACTGAAGAGGAGCTACTGTTCTTGTAAGTTTCCTAAGCAGAGTTGAACTACATATGGCCCGTGTGTAGGAAGCACAGTTCTTTTGTTCTGAGCAAGCTCACTGTTCGGATCCCATAGGAAGCACAGTAGATTAGAAGAGTGCTCTTTTCTCAAAAGCAGAGTGTGTTTCATGTAAGGCGAGCTAGCATTTGTTTCCCAGTCCTAAATGGAGTTGAATCACATGCAGTTTCTGGTCCCACGATCAAGAGTTGTTTTCTGGTAAGGAAAGTCACTATTGTGCTCCCATTGCCATACACAGTGCAAATAGCACTCGCGTCTGTTCCCAGCAAGTACAGTGTATTGGACTGAAGAGGAGCTACTGTTCTTGTCAGTTTCCTAAGCAAAGTTGAACTAGTTATGGCCCGTGTGTAGGAAGCACAGTTCTTTTTCTCTGAGCAAGCTCACTGTTCTGGCCTTATAGGAAACACAGTAGAGTAGAAGAGTGCTCTTATCTCAAAAGCAGAGTGTGTTTCTTGTAAAGCGAGCTAGAGTTTGTTTCCCAGTCCTAAATGGAGTTGAATCACATGAAGTTTCTGGTCCTAAGAGCAAGAGTTGTTTTCTGTTAAGAAGAGTAACTATTGCGCTGCCTTTGCCATACCCAGGACAAATAGCACTGGCGTCTGTTCCCAGCAAGTACAGTGTATTGAACTGAAGAGGATCTACTGTACTTTTCAGGTTCCTAAGCAGACTTGAACTAGATATGGCCCTGTGAGTAGGAAGCACAGTTTTTTTGTTCTGAGCAAGCTCACTGTTCTGGCGCTATAAGAAACAAAGTAGAGTAGAAGAGTGCTCTTTTATCAAAAGCAGAGTTTGTTTCTTGGAAGTCGAGCTAGCGTTTGTTTCCCAGTCCTAAATGGAGTTGAGTCACATGCAGTTTTTGGTCCTACGAGCAAGAGTTGTTTTCTGGTAAGACAAGTCACTATTGTGCTCCAATTGCCATACACAGGACAAATAGCACTGGCGTCTGTTCCCAGCAAGTACAGTGTATTGGACTGAAGAGTATCTACTGTTCTTGTCAGGTTCCTAAGCAGACTTGAACTAGATATGGCCGTGTGTGTAGGAAGCACAGTTTTTTTGTTCTGAGCAAGCTCACTGTTCGGAACACATAGGAAACACAGTAGAGTAGAAGAGTGCTTTTTTCTCAAGAGCAGAGTTTGTTTCTTGTAAGGCGATCTAGCGTTTGTTTCCCAGTCCTAAATGGAGTTGAGTCACATGCAGTTTTTTGTCCTACAAGCATGATTTGTTTTCTGGTAAGACGAGTCACAATTGTGCTCCAATTGCCATACACAGTGCAAATAGCACTCGCGTCTCTTCCCCGCAAGTACAGTGTATTGGACTGAAGAGGAGCTACTGTTCTTGTCAGTTTCCTAAGCAGAGTTGAACTAGATATGGCCCTTGTGTGTAGGAAGCACAGTTCTTTTGTTCTGAGCAAGCTCACTGTTCGGACCCCATAGGCAACACAGTAGAGTAGAAGAGTGCTCTTTTCTCAAAAGCAGAGTGTGTTTCATGAAAGGCGAGCTAGCATTTGTTTCCCAGACCTAAATGGAGTTGAATCACATGGAGTTTCTGGTCCTATGAGCAAGAGTTGTTTTCTGGTAAGGAAAGTCACTATTGTGCTCCCATTGCCCTACACAAGGCAAATAGCACTCGCGTCTTTTCCCAGCAAGTACAGTGTATTGGACTGAATAGGAGCTACTGTTCTTGTCAGTTTACTAAGCAGAGTTGAACTAGATATGGTCCGTGTGTGTAGGAAGCACAGTTCTTTTGTTCTGAGCAAGCTCACTGTTTGGACCCCATAGGAAACACAGTAGAGTAGAAGAGTGCTCTTTTCCCTAAAGCAGAGTGTGTTTCTTGTAATGCAAGCTACCGTTTGTTTTCCAGTCCTAAATGGAGTGGAATTACATGCAGTTTCTGGTCCTACGAGCAAGAGTTGTTTTCTGGTAAGGAAAGTCACTATTGCGCTCCCATTGCCATACACAGTGCAAATAGACCTCCCGTCTGTTCCCAGCAAGTACAGTGTATTGGACTGAAGAGGAGCTACTGTTCTTCTCAGTTTCCTAAGCAGAGTTGAACTAGATATGGCCCGTGTGTGTAGGAAGCGCAGTTCTTTTTTTCTGAGCAAGCTCACTGTTCGGACCCGATAGGAAACACAATAGAGTAGAAGAGTGCTCTTTTCTCAAATGCAGAGTGTGTTTCATGTAAGGCGAGCTAGCATTTGTTTCCCAGTCCTAAATGGAGTTGAATCACATGCAGTTTCTGGTCCTACGAGCAAGAGTTGTTTTCTGGTAAGAAGAGTCACTATTGCGCTGCCATTGCCATACACAGGACTAATAGCACTGGTGTCTGTTCCCAGCAAGTACAGTGTATTGGACTGTAGAGGATCTACTGTTCTTGTCAGGTTCCTAAGCAGAATTGAACTAGATATGTCCGTGTGTGTAGGAAGCACAGTTCTTTTGTTCTGAGCAAGCTCACTGTTCGGACCCCAGAGGAAACACAGTAGAGTAGAAGAGTGCTCTTTTCTCTAAAGCAGAGTGTGTTTCTTGTAAGGCGAGCTACCGTTTGATTCCCAGTCCTAAAAGGAGTGGAGTCACATGCAGTTTCTGGTCCTATGTGCAAGAGTTGTTTTCTGGTAAGGAAAGTCACTATTGCGCTCCCATTTCCATACACAGTGCAAATAGCCTTCCCGTCTGTTCCCAGCAAGTACAGTGTATTGGATTGAAAAGGAGCTACTGTTCTTGTCAGGTTCCTAAGAGGACTTGAACTAGATATGGCCCATGTGTGTAGGAAGCACAGTTTTTTTTGTTCTGAGCAAGCTCACTGTTCGGAACACATAGGAAACACAGTAGATTAGAAGAGTGCTCTTTTCTCAAAAGCAGAGTTTGTTTCTTGTAAGGCGAGCTAGCGTTTGTTTCCCAGTCCTAAATGGAGTTGAGTCACATGCAGTTTTTTGTCCTATGAGCAAAAGTTGTTTTCTGGTAAGACAAGTCACTATTGTTCTCCAATTGCCATACACAATGCAAAAAGCACTCGCGTTTGTTCCCCGAAAGTACAGTGTATTGGACGGAAGAGGAGCAACTGTTCTTTTCAGTTTCCTAAGCACAGTTGAACTAGATATGGCCCGTGTGTGTATGAAGCACAGTTCTTTTGTTCTGAGCAAGCTCACTGTTCGGACCCCATAGGAAACACAGTAGAGTAGAAGAGTGCTCTTTTCTCAAAAGCAGAGTGTGTTTCATGTAAGGCGAGCTAGAGTTTGTTTTCCAGTCCTAAATGGAGTTGAATCACATGCAGTTTCTGGTCTTACGAGCAACAGTTGTTTTCTGGTAAGGAAAGTCACTATTGCGCTCCCATTGCCATACACAGTGCAAATAGCACTCGCGTCTGTTCCCAGCAAGTACAGTGTATCAGACTGAAGAGGAGCTACTGTTCTTGTCAGTTTCCAAAGCAGAGTTGAACTAGATATGGCCCGTGTGTAGGAAGCACAGTTTTTTTGTTCTGAGCAAGCTCACTTTTCGGAACACATAGGAAACACAGTAGAGAAGAAGAGTGCTCTTTTCTCAAAAGCAGACTTTTTTTTGTAAGGCGAGCTAGCGTTTGTTTCCTAGTCCTAAATGGAGTTGAATCACATGCAGTTTCTGGTCCTATGAACAGTTCCTTTGTTCTGAGCAAGCTCACTGTTTGGACCCCATAGGAAACACAGTAGAGTAGAAGAGTGCTCTTTTCTCAAAAGCAGAGTGTGTTTCTTGGAAGTCGAGCTAGTGTTTCTTTCCCAGTCCTAAATGGAGTTGAGTCACATGCAGTTTTTGTCCTACCAGCAAGAGTTGTTTTCTGGTAAGACAAGTCACTATTGTGCTCCAATTGCCATACACAGTGCAAATAGCACTCGCGTCTGTTCCCCGCAAGTACAGTGTATTGGACGGAAGAGGAGCTACTGTTCTTGTCAGTACTTGCCATACACAGTGCAAATAGCACTCGCGTCTGTTCCCAGCAAGTACAGTGTTTTGTTCTGAGCAAGCTCACTGTTTGGAACCCATAGGAAACAGAGTAGAGTAGAAGAGTGCTCTTTTCTCAAAAGCAGAGTGTGTTTCATGTAAGGCGAGCTAGCATTTGTTTTCCAGTCAGAAATGGAGTTGAATCCCATGCAGTTTCTTGTCCTATGAGTAAGAGTTGTTTTCTGATAAGAAGAGTCACTACTGTGCTCCTATTGCCATACACAGGGCAAAGAGCACTCGCGTCTCTTCCCAGCTAGTACAGTGTATTGGACTTAAGAGGAGCTACCGTTCTTGTCAGTTTCCTAAGCAGAGTTGAACTAGGTATGGCCCGTGTGTGTAGGAAGCACAGTTCTTTTCTTCTGAGCAAGCTCACTGTTCGGACTCTATAGGAAACACAGTAGAGTAGAAGAGTGCTCTTTTCTCAAAAGCAGAGTGTGTTTCTTGTTAGGTGAGCTAGCGTTTGTTTCCCAGTCCTAAATGGAGTTGAATCACATGCAGATTCTTGTCCTACGAGCAAGAGTTGTTTTCTGGTAAGAAGAGTCACTATTGCGCTCCCATTGTCATACACAGGGCAAATAGCTCTGGCATCTGTTCCCAGCATGTACAGTGTATTGGACTGAACAGGAGCTACTGTTCTTTTCAGTTTCCTAAGCAGAATGGAACTAGATATGGCAGTATTTGTATGCAGCACAGTTCTTTTGTTCTGAGCAAGCTCACTGTTCTGGCACTATAGAAAACACACTAGAGTAGAAGAGTGCTCTTTTCTCAAAAGCAGAGTTTGTTTCTTGTAAGGAGAGCTAGTGTTTGTTTCCCAGTCATAAATGGAGTTGAATCCCATGCAGTTTCTAGTCCTACGAGCAAGAGGTGTTTTCTGGTAAGGAAAGTCACTATTGCGCTCCCATTTACATACACAGTGCAAATAGCACTCACGTCTGTTCCCAGCAACTACAGTCTATTGGACTGAATAGGAGCTACTGTTCTTGTCAGTTTCCTAAGCAGAGTTGAACTACATATGGTCCGTGAGTGTAGGAAGCACAGTTCTTTTGTTCTGAGCAAGCTCACTGTTCGGACCCCTTAGGAAACACAGTAGAGTAGAAGAGTGCTCTTTTCTCAAAAGCAGAGTGTGTTTCTTGTAAGGCGAGCTAGCATTTGTTTCCCAGTCCTAAATGGAGCTGAATCATATGCAGTTTCTGATCCTACGAGCAAGAGTTGTTTTCTGGTAAGGAAAGTCACTATTGTGCTCCCATTGCCGTACACAGTGCTAATAGCACTCGCGTCTGTTCCCAGCAACTACAGTGTATTGGACTGAAGAGGAGCTACTGTTCTTGTCAGTTTCCTAAGCAGAGTTGAACTAGATATGGCCCGTGTGTGTAGGAAGCACAGTTCTTTTGTTCTGAGCAAGCTCAATGTTCGAACCCCATAGGAAACACAGTAGAGTAGAAGACTGCTCTTTTCTGAAAAGCAGAGTGTGTTTCTTGTAAGGCGAGCTAGCGTTTGTTTCCCAATCCTAAATGGAGTTGAATCACATGCAGTTTTTGGTCCTACGAGCAAGAGTTGTTTTCTGGTAATAAAGTCACTGTTGCGCTCCCATTGCCATACACAGTGTAAGTAGCACTCGCATCTGTTCCCAGCAAGTACAGTGTATTTGACTGAAGCGGAGCTACTGTTCTTCTCAGTTTGCTAAGCAGAGTTGAACTAGATATGGCCGCTATGTGTAGGAAGCACAGTTCTTTTGTTCTGAGCAAGCTCACTATTCGGACCCCATAGGAAACACAGTAGAGTAGAAGAGTGCTCTTTTTTCATAAGCAGAGTGTGTTTCTTGTAAGGCGAGCTAGTGTTTGTTTCCCAGTCAGATATGGAGTTGAATCCCATGCAGTTTCTTGTCCTATGAGTAAGAGTTGTTTTCTGATAAGAAGAGTCACTATTGTGCTCCTATTGCCATACACAGGGCAAATAGCACTCGCGTCTGTTCCCAGCTAGTACAGTGTATTGGACTGAAGAGGAGCTACCGTTCTTGTCAGTTTCCTAAGCAGTGTTGAACTAGATATGGCCCGTGTGTGTAGGAAGCACAGTTCTTTTGTTCTGAGCAAGCTCACTGTTCGGACTCTATAGGAAACACAGTAGAGTAGAAGAGTGCTCTTTTCTCAAAAGCAGAGTGTGTTTCTTGTAAGGCCAGCTAGCGTTTGTTTGCCAGTCCTAAATGGAGTTGAATCACATGCAGTTTTTGGTCCTACGAGCAAGATTTGTTTTCTGGTAATAAAGTCACTATTGCGCTCCCATTGCGTACACAGTGCAAATAGCACTCGCATCTGTTCCCAGCAAGTACAGTGTATTGGACTGAAGCGGAGCTACTGTTCTTGTCAGTTTCCTAAGCAGAGTTGAACTAGATATGGCCCGTGTGTAGGAAGCACAGTACTTTTGTTCTGATCAAGCTCACTGTTCAGACCCCCTAGAAAACACAGTAGAGCAGAAGAGTGCTCTTTTCTCAAAAGCAGAGTGTGTTTTTTGTAAGGCGAGATAGCGTTTGTTTCCCAGTCCTAAATGGAGTTGAATCACATGCAGTTTTTTGTCCTACGACCAAGAGTTGTTTTCTGGTAAGGAAAGTCACTATTGCGCTCCCATTGTCATACACAGTGCAAATAGCACTCGCGTCTGTTCCCAGCAAGTACAGTGTATTGGACTGAAAGGTAGCTACTGTTCTTGTCAGTTTCCTAAGCAGAGTTGAACTAGATATGGCCCCTGTGTGTAGGAAGCACAGTTCTTTTGTTCTGAGCAAGCTCACTATTCGGACCCCATAGGAAACACAGTAAAGTAGAAGAGTACTCTTTTCTCAAAATCAGAGTGTCTTTCTTGTAAGGAGAGCTAGAGTTTGTTTCCCAGTCAGAAATGGAGTTGAATCCCATTCAGTTTCTGGTCCTATGAGCAAGAGTTGTTTTCTGATAAGAAGGGTCACCATTGTGCTCCTACTGCCATACACAGTGCAAATAGCACTCGCCTCTGTTCCCAGCAATTACAGTGTATTGGACTGAATAGGAGCTACTGTTCTTGTCAGTTTCCTAAGCAGATTTGAACTACATATGGTCCGTGTGTGTAGGAAGCACTGTTCTTTTGTTCTGAGCAAGCTCACTGTTCGGACCCCATAGGAAACACAGTAGTGTAGAAGAGTGCTCTTTTCTCAAAAGCAGAGTGTGTTTCTTGTAAGGCGAGCTAGCATTTTTTTCCCGTCCTAAATGGAGCTGAATCACATGCAGTTTCTGGTCCTACGAGCAAGAGTTGTTTTCTGGTAATAAAGTCACTGTTGCGCTCCCATTGCCATACACAGTGTAAATAGCACTGGCGTCTATTCCCAGCAAGTACAGTGTATTGGACTGAAGCGGAGCTACTGTTCTTGTCAGTTTCCTAAGCAGAGTTGAACTAGATATGGCCCCTGTGTGTAGGAAGCACAGTTCTTTTGGTCTGAGCAAGCTCACTGTTCGGACCCCATAGGATACACAGTCGAGTAGAAGAGTGCTCTTTTCTCAAAAGCAGAGTGTGTTTCTTGTTAGGCGAGCTAGCGTTTGTTTCCCAGTCCTAAATGGAGTTGAATCACATGCAGTTTCTGGTCCTACGAGCAAGATTTGATTTCCGGAAAGAAGAGTCACTATTGCGCTCCCATTGTCATACACAGGGCAAATAGCACTGGCGTCTGTTCCCAGCATGTACAGTGTATTGGACTGAACAGTAGCTACTGTTCTTTTCAGTTTCCTAAGCAGAATTGAACTATATATGGCAGTATTTGTATGAAGCACAGTTCTTTTGATCTGAGCAAGCTCACTGTTCTGGCCCTATAGGAAACACAGTAGAGTAGAAGAGTGCTCTTTTCTCAAAAGCAGAGTGTGTTTCTTGTAAGGCGAGCTAGCATTTGTTTCCCAGTCCTAAACAGAGTTGAATCACATGCAGTTTTTGGTCCTACGAGCAAGAGTTGTTTTCTGGTAAGGAAGTCACTATTGCGCACCCATTTCCATACTCAGTGCAAATAGCACTCGCGTCTGCTCCCAGCAAGTACACTGTATTGGACTGAAGCGGAGCTACTGTTCTTGTCAGTTTCCTAAGCAGAGTTGAACTAGATATGGCCCACGTGTATAGGAAGCACAGTTCTTTTGTTCTGAGCAAATTCACTGTTCTGGCCCAATAGGAAACACAGTAGAGTAGAAGAGTGCTCTTTTCTCAAAAGCAGAGTGTGTTTCTTGTAAGGCGAGCTAGCATTTGTTTCCCAGTCCTAAATGGAGTTGAATCATATGCAGTTTTTGGTCCTCCGACCAAGATTTGTTTTCTGGTAAGGAAATTCACTATTGCGCTCCCATTTCTATACACAGTGCAAATAGCACTGGAGTCAGTTCCCAGCAATTACAGTGTATTGGACTGAAGCGGAGCTACTGTTCTTGTCAGTTTCATAAGCAGAGTTGAACTAGATATGGCCCCTGGGTGCAGGAAGCACAGTTCTTTTGTTCTGAGCAAGCTCACTATTTGGACCCCATAGGAAACACAGTAGAGTAGAAGAGTGCTCTTTCTCAAAATTAGAGAGTCTTTCTTGTAAGGCGAGCTAGTGTTTGTTTCCCAGTCAGAAATATAGTTGAATCCCATGCAGTTTCTTGTCCTATGAGTAAGAGTTGTTTTCTGATAGGAAGAGTCACTATTGTGCTCCTATTGCCATACACAGTGCAAATAACACTCGCGTCTGTTCCCAGCTAGTACAGTGTATTGGACTGGAGGAGCTACCGTTCTTGTCAGTTTCCTAAGCAGAGTTGAACTAGATATGGCCCGTGTGTGTAGGAAGCACAGTTCTTTTGTTCTGAGCAAGCTCAATGTTCGGACCCCATAGGAAACACAGTAGAGTAGAAGACTGCTCTTTTCTCAAAAGCAGAGTTTGTTTCTTGTAAGGCGAGCTAGCGTTTGTTTCCCAGTCCTAAATGGAGTTGAATCACATGCAGTTTTTGGTCCTACCAGCAAGAGTTGTTTTCTGGTAATAAAGTCACTGTTGCACTCCCATTGCCATACACAGTGTAAATAGCACTCGCATCTGTTCCCAGCAAGTACAGTGTATTGGACTGAACAGGAGCTACTGTTCTTTTCAGTTTCCTAAGCAGAATTGAACTAGATATGGCAGTATTTGTATGCAGCACAGTTCTTTTGTTCTGAGCAAGCTCACTGTTCTGGCACTATAGGAAACACAGTAGAGTAGAAGAGTGCTCTTTTCTCAAAAGCAGAGTGTGTTTCTTGTAAGGGGCGCTAGTGTTTGTTTCCCAGTCATAAATGGAGTTGAATCCCATGCAGTTTCTAGTCCTACGAGCAAGAGGTGTTTTCTGATAAGGAAAGTCACTATTGCGCTCCCATTTACATACACAGTGCAAATAGCACTCACGTCTGTTCCCAGCAAGTACAGTGTATTGGACTGAATAGGAGCTACTGTTCTTGTCAGTTTCCAAAGCAGAGTTGAACTACATATGGTCCGTGTGTGTAGGAAGCACAGTTCTTTTGTTCTGAGCAAGCTCACTGTTCGGACCCCATAGGAAACACAGTAGAGTAGAAGAGTGCTCATTTCTCAAAAGCAGAGTGTGTTTCTTGTAAGGCGAGCTAGCATTTGTTTCCCAGTCCTAATTGGAGCTGAATCATATGCAGGTTCTGATCCTACGAGCAAGAGTTGTTTTCTGGTAAGGAAAGTCACTATTGTGCTTCCATTGCCGTACACAGTGCTAATAGCACTCGCGTCTGTTCCCAGCTAGTACAGTGTATTGGACTGAAGTGGAGCTACCGTTCTTGTCAGTTTCCTAAGCAGTGTTGAACTAGATATGGCACGTGTGTAGGAAGCACAGTTCTTTTGTTCTGAGCAAGCTCACTGTTCGGACCCTATAGGAAACACAGTAGAGTAGAAGAGTGCTCTTTTCTCAAAAGCAGAGTGTGTTTCTTGTAAGGCCAGCTAGCGTTTGTTTCCCAGTCCTAAATGGAGTTGAATCACATGCAATTTTTGGTCCTACGAGCAAGAATTGTTTTCTGGTAATAAAGTCACTATTGCGCTCCCATTGCCATACACAGTGCAAATAGCACTCGCATCTGTTCCCAGCAAGTACAGTGTATTGGACTGAAGCGGAGCTACTGTTCTTGTCAGTTTCCTAAGCAGAGTTGAACTAGATATGGCCCGTGTGTGTAGGAAGCCCAGTACTTTTGTTCTGATCAAGCTCACTGTTCAGACCCCCTAGAAAACACAGTAGAGCAGAAGAGTGCTCTTTTCTCAAAAGCAGAGTGTGTTTTTTGTAAGGCGAGATAGCGTTTGTTTCCCAGTCCTAAATGGAGTTGAATCACATGCAGTTTTTTGTCCTACGACCAAGAGTTGTTTTCTGGTAAGGAAAGTCACTATTGCGCTCCCATTTACATACACAGTGGAAATAGCTCTCGCGTCTGTTCCCAGCAAGTACAGTGTATTGGACTGAAAGGTAGCTACTGTTCTTGTCAGTTTCCTAAGCAGAGTTGAACTAGATATGGCCCCTGTGTGTAGGAAGCACAGTTCTTTTGTTCTGAGCAAGCTCACTATTCGGACCCCATAGGAAACACAGTAAAGTAGAAGAATGCTCTTTTCTCAAAATCAGAGTGTCTTTCTTGTAAGGAGAGCTAGTGTTTGTTTCCCAGTCAGAAATGGAGTTGAATCCCATTCAGTTTCTGGTCCTATGAGCAAGAGTTTTTTTCTGATAAGAAGGGTCACCATTGTGCTCCTACTGCCATACACAGTGCAAATAGCACTCGCCTCTGTTCCCAGCAATTACAGTGTATTGGACTGAATAGGAGCTACTGTTCTTGTCAGTTTCCTAAGCAGAGTTAAACTACATATGGTCCGTGTGTGTAGGAAGCACTGTTCTTTTGTTCTGAGCAAGCTCACTGTTCGGACCCCATAGGAAACACAGTAGTGTAGAAGAGTGCTCTTTTCTCAAAAGCAGAGTGTGTTTCTTGTAAGGCGAGCTAGCATTTTTTTCCCGTCCTAAATGGAGCTGAATCACATGCAGTTTCTGGTCCTATGAGCAAGAGATGTTTTCTGGTAAGGAAAGTCACTATTGCGCTCCCATTGCCATACACAGTTCAAATAACACTTGCGTCTGTTCCCAGCAAGTACAGTGTATTGGACTGAAGAGGAGCTACTCTTCTTGTCAGTTTCCTAAGCAGAGTTGAACCACATATGGCCCGTGTGTGTAGGAAGCACATGTCTTTTGTTCTGAGAAAGCTCACTTTTCGGATCCCATAGGAAACACAGTAGAGTAGAAGAGTGCTTTTTTCTCAAAAGCAGAGTGTGTTTCTTTTAAGGCGAGCTAGCGTTTGTTTCCCAGTCCTAAATGGAGTTGAATCACATGCAGTTTGGTCCTATGAGCAAGAGTTGTTTTCTGGTAAGGAATGTCACTATTGTGCTCTAATTGCCATACACAGTGCAAATTGCACTCGCGTCTGTTCCCAGCATATACAGTGTATTGGACTGAAGAAGAGCTACTTTTCTTGTCAGTTTCCTAAGCAGAGTTGAACTAGATATGGCCCGTGTGTGTAGGAAGTACAGTTCTTTTGTTCTGAGCAAGCTCACTGTTCTGGCCCTATAAGAAACACAGTAGAGTAGAAGAGTGCTCTTTTCTCAAAAGCAGAGTGTGTTTCTTGTAAGGTGTACTGGCTTTTGTTTCCCAGTCCTAAATGGAGTTCAGTCACATGCAGTTTGTGGTCCTACGAGCAAGAGTTGTTTTCTGGTAAGAAGAGTCACTATTGCTCTCCCATTGCCATACAGAGTACAAATAGCACTCGCGTCTGTTCACAGCAAGTACACTGTATTGGACTGAAGGGGAGCTACTGTTCCTGTCAGTTTCCTAAGCAGAGTTTAATTAGACATGGCCCATGTGTGTAGGAAGCACAGTTCTTTTGTTCTGAGCAAGCTCACTGTTCGGACCCCATAGGAAACACAGTAGAGTAGAAGAGTGTGCTTTTCTCAAAAGCAGAGTGTGTTTCTTGTAAGGCGAGCTAGCGTTTGTTTCCCAGTCCTAAATGGAGTTGAGTTACATGCAGTTTCTGGTCCTATTAGCAACAGTTGTTTTCTGGTAAAAAGAGTCACTATTGCACTCCCATTGTCATACACAGGGCAAATAGCGCTGGCGTCTGTTCCCAGCAAGTACAGTGTATTGGACTGAAGAGGATCTACTGTTATTGTCAGGTTCCTAAGCAGAATTGAACTAGATATGGCCGTGTGTGTAGGAAGCACAGTTCTTTTGTTCTGAGCAAGCTCACTGTTGGGACCCCATAGGAAACTAAGTAGAGTAGAAGCATGCCCTTTTCTCAAAAGCGGAGTGTGTTTCTTGTAAGGCGAGCTAGCGTTTGTTTCCCAGTCCTAAATGGAGTTGAATCACTTGCAGTTTCTGTTCCTACGAGCAAGAGTTGTTTTCTGGTAAAAAGAGTCACTTTTGCACTCCCATTGCCATACACAGTGCAAACAGCACTCTCGTCTGTTCCCAGCAAGTACAGTGTATTTGACTGAAGAGGAGTTACTGTTCTTGTCAGTTTCCTAAGCAGAGTTGAACTAGATATGGCCCGTGTGTGTAGGAAGCACAGTTCTTTTGTTCTGAGCAAGCTCATTGTTCTGCCCCTATAGGAAACACAGTAGAGTAGAAGAGTGCTCTTTTGTCAAAAGCAGAGTGTGTTTCTTGTAAGGCGAGCTAGCGTTTGTTTCCCAGTCCTAAATGGAATTGAGTCACATGGAGTTTTTGGTCGTATGAGCAAGAGTTGTTTTTCTGTGAAGAAGAGTCACTGTTGTACTCCCATTTCAATACACAGTGCAAATAGCACTTGCATCTGTTCCCAGCAAGTACAGTGTATTGGACTGAAGAGGAGCTACTGTTCTTGTCAGTGTCCTAAGCAGAGTTGAACTACATATGGCCCGTGTGTGTAGGAAGCACAGTTCTTTTGTTCTGAGCAAGCTCACTGTTCGGACCCCATAGAAAACACAGTAGAGTAGAAGAGTGCTCTTTTCTCAAAAGCAGAGTGTGTTTCTTGTAAGGCGAGCTAGCGTTTGTTTCCCAGTCCTAAATGGAGTTGAATCACATGCAGATTCTGGTCGTACGAGCAAGAGTTGTTTTCTGGTAAGAAGAGTCACTATTGCGTTCCCATTAACATACTAAGGACAAATAGCACTGGCATCTGTTCCCAGCATGTACAGTGTATTGGAATGAAGAGGAGATACTGTTCTTGTCAGTTTCCTAAGCAGAGTTGAACTAGATATGGCCCCTGTGTGTAGGAAGCACAGTTCTTTTGTTCTGAGCAAGCTGACTGTTCTGGGCCTAAAGGAAACACAGTAGAGTAGAAGAGTGCTCTTTTCTCAAAAGCAGAGTGTGGTTCTTGTAAGGCAAGCTAGCGTTTGTTTCCCAGTCCTAAATGGAGTTGAGTTACATGCAGTTTCTGGTCCTATGAGCAAGAGTTGTTTTCTGGTAAGAAGAGTCAGTATTGTGCTCCCATTGTCATACACAGGGCAAATAGCACTGGCGTCTGTTGCCAGCATGTACAGTGTATTGGACTGAAGAGGACCTACTGTTCTTGTCAGGTTCCTAAGCAGAATTGAACTAGATATGGCCGTGTGTGTAGGAAGCACAGTTCTTTTGTTCTGAGAAAGCTTACTGTTCGGACACCTTAGGAAACACAGTAGAGTAGAAGAGTGCTCTTTTATCAAAAGCAGAGTGTGTTTCTTGTAAGGCAAGCTAGCGTTTGTTTCCCAGTCCTAAATGGAGTTGAATCACATGCAGATTCTGGACCTACGAGCAAGAGTTGTTTTCTGGTTAGGAAAGTCACTATTGCGCTCCCATTGCCATACACAGTTCAAATAGCACATGCGTCTGTTCCCAGCAAGTACAGTGTATTGGACTGAAGAGGAGCTACTGTTCCTGTCACTTTCCTAAGCAGAGTTGAACCAGATATGGCCCGTGTGTGTAGGAAGCACAGTTCTTTTGTTCTGAGCAAGCTCACTGTTCGTACCCCACAGGAAACACAGTAGTGTAAAAGAGTGCTCTTTTCTCAAAAGCACAGTGTGTTTCTTGTAACACGAGCTAGCGTTTGTTTCCCAATCCTAAATGGAGTTGAATCACATGCAGTTTCTTGTCGTACGAGCAAGAGTTCTTTTCTGGTAAGGAAAGTCACTATTGCGCTCCCATTGCCATACATAGTGCAAATAGCATTCGCGTCTGTTCCCAGCAAGTACAGTGTATTGGACTGAATAGGAGCTACTGTTCTTCTCAGATTCCTAAGCAGAGTTGAACTAGATATGGCCCGTGTGTGTAGGAAGCACAGTTCTTTTGTTCTGAGCAAGCTCACTCTTCGGACTCCATGGGAAACACAGTAGAGTAGAAGTGTGCTCGTTTCTCAAAAGCAGAGTATGTTTCTGGAAAGGCGAGCTAGTAAGTGTTTGTTTCCCAGTCAGAAATGGAGTTGAATACCATGTAGTTCCTGGTCCTACGAGCAAGAATTTTTTTCTGTTAAGAAGAGTAACTATTGTGCTCCCATTGCCCTAAACAGTGCAAATAGCACTGGTGTCTGTTCCCAGCAAGTACAGTATATTGGACTGAAGAGGATCTACTGTTCTTGTCAGTTTCCTAAGCAGAGTTGAACTAGATATGGCCCGTGTGTGTAGGAAGCACAGTTCTTTTGTTCGGAGCAAGCTCACTGTTCAGACCCCATAGGAAACACAGTAGAGTAGAAGAGTGCTTGTTTCTCAAAAACAGAGTGTGTTTCTTGTAAGGCGAGCTAGTGTTTCATTACCAGTCCTAAATGGAGTTGAATCACATGCAGTTTCTGGTTCTACGAGCAAGAGTTGTTTTCTGGTAAAAAGAGTCACTATTGTGCTCCCATTGTCATACACAGGGCAAATAGCACTGCCATCTGTTCCCAGCATGTACAGTGTGTTGGACTGAAGAGGATCTACTGTTTTTGTCAGGTTCCTAAGCAGAATTGAACTAGATATGGCCCGTGTGTGTAGGAAGCACAGTTCTTTTGTTCTGAGCAATCTCACTGTTCGGACCCAATAGGAAACACAGTAGAGTAGAAGAGTGCCTTTTCTCAAAAGCAGAGTGTGTTTCTTGTAAGGCGAGCTAGCGTTTGTTTCCCAGTCCTAAATGGAGTTGAATCACATGCAGTTTTTGGTCCTATGACCAAGAGTTGTTTTCTGGTAAGGAATGTCACTATTGTTCTCTCATTGCCATACACAGTGCAAATTGCACTCGCGTCTGTTCCCAGCATGTACAGTGTATTGGACTGAAGAAGAGCTACTTTTTTTCTCAGTTTCCTAAGCAGAGTTGAACTAGATATGGCCCGTGTGTGTACGAAGTACAGTTCTTCTGTTATGAGCAAGCTCACTGTTCTGCCCATATAAGAAACACAGTAGAGTAGAAGAGTGCTCTTTTCTCAAAAGCAGAGTGTGTTTCTTGTAAGGCGAGCTGGCGTTTGTTTCCCAGTCCTAAATGGAATTGAATCACATGCAGTTTCTGGTCCTACGAGCAAGAGTAGTTTTCTGATAAGAAGAGTCACTATTGTGCTCCCATTGCCATACACAGTGCAAATAGCACTCGCGTCTGTTCCCAGCAAGTACAGTGTATTGGACTGAAGAGGAGCTACTGTTCTTGTCAGTTTCCTAAGCAGAGTTGAACTAGATATGGCCCGTGTGTGTAGGAAGCACAGTTCTTTTGTTCTGAGCAAGCTCACTGTTCGGACACCATAGGAAAAACAGTAGAGTAGATGAGTGCTCTTTTCTCAAAAGCAGAGTGTGTTTCTTGCAAGGCGAGCTAGTGTTTTTTTTCCCAGTCCTAAATGGAGTTGAATCCCATGCAGTTTCTGGTCCTACCAGCAAGAGTTGTTTGCTAGTAAGGAAAGTCACTATTGTGCTCCCATTGCCATACACAGTACAAATAGCACTCCCGTCTGTTTCCAGCAAGTACAGTGTATTGGACTGAAGAGGATCTACTGTTCTTGTCAGTTTCCTAAGAGGAGTTGAACTAGATATGGCCCGTGTGTGTAGGAAGCACAGTTCTTTTGTTCTGAGCAAGCTCACTGTTCTGGCCCTATAGGAAACACAGTAGAGTAGAAGAGTGCTCTTTTCTCAAAAGCAGAGTGTGTTTCTTGTAAGGCAAGCTAGCGTTGGTTCCCAGTCCTAAATGGAGTTGAATCACATGCAGTTTCTGGTCCTACGAGCAAGAGTTGTTTTCTGGTAAGGAAAGTCACTATTGGGCTCCCATTGCCATACACAGTACAGATAGCTCTCGCGTCTGTTCCCAGGAAGTACAGTGTATTGGACTGAAGAGGAGCTACTGTACTTCTCAGTTTCCTAAGAGGAGTTGAACTAGATATGGCCCGTGTGTATAAGAAGCACAGTTCTTTTGTTCTGAGAAAGCTCACTGTGCGAAACCATAGGAACCACAGTAGAGTAGAATAGTGTTCTTTTCTCAGAAGCAGACTGTGTTTCTTGAAAGGCGAGCTAGTGTTTGTTTTCCAGTCAGAAATGGAGTTGAATCACATGCAGATTCTGGTCATACGAGCAAGAGTTGTTTTCTGTAAAAAGAGTAACTATTGCGCTCCCTTTGCCATACACAGGGCAAATAGCACTGGCATCTGTTCCCAGCAAGTACAGTGTATTGGACTGAAGAGGAGCTACTGTTCTTGTCAGTTTCCTAAGCAGAGATGAACTACATATGGCCCCTGTGTGTAGGAAGCACAGTTCTTTTGTTCTGAGCAAGCTGACTGTTCTGGGCATAAAGGAAACACAGTAGAGTAGAAGAGTGCTCTTTTCTCAAAAGCAGAGTGTGGTTCTTGTAAGGCGAGCTAGCGTTTGTTTCCCAGTCCTAAATGGAGTTGAGTTACATGCAGTTTCTGGTCCTATGAGCAAGAGTTGTTTTCTGGTAAGAAGAGTCACTATTGCGCTCCCATTGTCATACACAGGGCAAATAGCATTGGCGTCGGTTCCCAGCATGTACAGTGTAATGGACTGAAGAGAATCTACTGTTCTTGTCAGGTTCCTAAGCAGAATTGAACTAGATATGGCCGTGTGTGTAGGAAGCACAGTTCTTTGTTCTGAGAAAGCTCAATGTTCGGACCCATAGGAAACACAATAGAGTAGAAGAGTGCTCTTTTCTCAAAAGCAGAGTGTATTTCTTTTAAGGCGAGCTAGCATTTGTTTCCCAGTCCTAAATGGAGTTGAATCACATGCAGTTTCTGGTCCTACGAGCAAGAGTTGTTTTCTGGTTAGGAAAGTCACTATTGCGCTCCCATTGCCATACACAGTTCAAATAGCATTTGCGTCTGTTCCCAGAAAGTACAGTGTATTGGACTGAAGAGGAGCTACTGTTCCTGTCACTTTCCTAAGCAGAGTTGAACCAGATATGGCCCGTGTGTGTAGGAAGCACAGTTCTTTTGTTCTGAGCAAGCTTATTGTTCGTACACCATAGGAAACACAGTAGAGTAGAAGAGTGCTCTTTTCTCAAAAGCAGAGTGTGTTTCTTGTAACACGAGCTAGCGTTTGTTTCCCAATCCAAAATGGAGTTGAATCACATGCAGTTTCTGGTCGTACGAGCAAGAGTTGTTTTCTGGTAAGGAAAGTCACTATTGCGCTTCCATTTCCATTCATAGTGCAAATAGCATTCGCGTCTGTTCCCAGCAAGTACAGTGTGTTGGACTGAAGCGGAGCTACTGTTCTTCTCAGATTCCTAAGCAGAGTTGAACTAGATATGGCCCCTGTGTGTAGGAAGCACAGTTCTTTTGTTCTGAGCAAGCTCACTATTCGGACCCCATAGGAAACACAGTAGAGTAGAAGAGTGCTCTTTTCTCAAAAGCAGAGTGTGTTTCTTGTAAGGCGAGCTAGTGTTTGTTTCCCAGTAAGAAATGGAGTTGAATCCCAGTTTCTGGTCCCACGAGCAAGAGGTGTTTTCTGGTCAGGAAAGTCACTATTGCGCTCCCATTTCCATACACAGTGCAAATAGCACTGGCGTCTGTTCCCAGCAAGTACAGTGTATTGGACTGAAGCGGAGCTACTGTTCTTGTCAGTTTCCTAAGCAGAGATGAACTAGATAAGGCCCGTGTGTGTAGGAAGCACAGTACTTTTGTTCTGAGCAAGCTCACTGTTCAGACCCCCTAGAAAACACAGTAGAGTAGAAGAGTGCTGTTTTTTCAAAAGCAGAGTGTGTTTTTTGTAAGGCGAGATAGCGTTTGTTTCCCAGTCCTAAATGGAGTTGAATCACATGCACTTCCTTGTCCTATGACCAAGAGTTGTTTTCTGGTAAGGAAAGTCACTATTGCGCTCCCATTTACATACACAGTGCAAATAGCACTCGCGTCTGTTCCCAGCAAGTACAGTGTATTGGACTGAAGCGTAGCTACTGTTCTTGTCAGTTTCCTAAGCAGAGTTGAACTAGATATGGCCCCTGTTTGTAGGAAGCACAGTTCTTTTGTTCTGAGCAAGCTCACTATTCGGACCCCATAGGAAACACAGTAAAGTAGAAGAGTGCTCTTTTCTCGAAATCAGAGTGTCTTTCTTGTAAGGCGAGCTAGTGTTTGTTTCCCAGTCAGAAATGGAGTTGAATCCCATGCAGGTTCTGGTGCTATGAGCAAGAGTTGTTTTCTGATAAGAAGGGTCACTATTGTCTCCTATTGCCATACACAGTGCAAATAGCACTTGCCTCTGTTCCCAGCAAGTACAGTGTATTGGACTGAAGAGGAGCTACTGTTCTTGTCAATTTCCTAAGCAGAGTTGAACTACATATGGTTCGTGTGTGTAGGATGCACAGTTCTTTTGTTCTGAGCAAGCTCACTGTTCGGACCCCATAGGAAAAACAGTCGAGTAGAAGAGTGCTCTTTGCTCAAAAGCAGAGTGTGTTTCTTGTAAGGCGAGCTAGCGTTTGTTTCCCAGTCCTAAATAGAGTTGAAACACATGCAGTTTATTGTCCTAAGAGCAATAGTTGTTTTCTGGTAAAAAGAGTCACTATTGTGCTCCCATTGTCATACACAGGGCAAATAGCACTGGCGTCTTTTGCCAGCATGTACAGTGTATTGGACTGAAGAGGATCTACTGTTCTTTTCATTTTCCTAAGCAGAATTGAACTAGATATGGCCGTATTTGTATGAAGCACAGTTCTTTTGTTCTGAGCAAGCTCACTGTTCTGGCCCTATAGGAAACACAGTAGAGTAGAAGACTGCTCTTTTCTCAAAAGCAGAGTGTGTTTCTTGTAAGGTGAGCTAGCGTTTGTTTCCCAGTCCTAAATGGAGTTGAATCACATGCAGTTTTTGGTCCTACGAGCAAGAGATGTTTACTCGTAAGCAAAGTCACTATTGCGCTCCCATTGCCATACACAGTGCAAATAGCACTGGCGTCTGTTCCCAGCAAGTACAGTGTATTGGACTGAAGAGGAGCTACTGTTCTTGTCAGTTTTCTAAGCAGAGTTGAACTAGATATGTCCCGTGTGTGTAGGAAGCACAGTTCTTTTGTTCTGAGTAAGCTCAATGTTCGGTCCCCATATGAACCACATTAGAATAGAAGACTGCTCTTTTCTCCAAAGGAGAGTGTGTTTCTTGTAAGGCGAGCTAGCGTTTGTTTCCCAGTCCTAAATGGAGTTGAATCACATGCAGTTTTTGGTCCTACGGGCAAGAGTTGTTTTCTCATAATCAAAGTCACTATTGTGCTCCCATTGCCATACACAGTGCAAATAGCACTCGGGTCTGTTCCCAGCAAGTACAGTGTATTGGACTGAAGAGGAGCTACTGTTCTTGTCAGTTTCCTAAGCAGAGTTGAGCTAGATATGGCCCATGTGTGTAGGAAGCCCCGTTCTTTTGTTCTGAGCAAGCTCAATGTTCGGACCCCATATGAACCACAGT
Organism: Peromyscus eremicus; assembly: GCF_949786415.1. Classification (NCBI taxonomy): domain Eukaryota; kingdom Metazoa; phylum Chordata; class Mammalia; order Rodentia; family Cricetidae; genus Peromyscus; species Peromyscus eremicus. Next base: position 136,418 of record NW_026734908.1, on the reverse strand, counting down.
AGAATAGAAGACTGCTCTTTTCTCAAAAGCAGAGTGTGTTTCTTCTATGGCGAGCTAGCGTTTGTTTCCCAGTCCTAAATGGAGTTGAATCACATGCAGTTTTTGGTCCTACGACCAAGAGTTGTTTTCTGGTAAGGAAAGTCACTATTGCGCTCCCTTTGCCATACACAGTGCAAATAGCACTCACGTCTGTTCACAGCAAGTACAGTGTATTGGACTGAAGAGGAGCTACTGTTCTTGTCAGTTTCCTAAGCAGAGTTGAACTAGATATGGCCCATGTGTGTAGGAAGCACAGTTCTTTTGTTCTGAGCAAGCTCACTGTTCGGACCCCATAGGAAACACAGTAGAGTAGAAGAGTGCTCTTTTCTCAAAAGCAGAGTGTGTTTCTTGTAAGGCGAGCTAGCGTTTATTTCCAAGTTCTAAATGGAGTTGAATCACATGCAGTTTCTTGTCCTACGAGCAAGAGTTGTTTTCTGGTAAAATTAGTCACTGTTGCGCTCCCATTGTCATACACAGGGCAAATAGCATTGGCGTCTTTTGCCAGCATGTACAGTATATTGGACTGAAGAGGATCTACTGTTCTTGTCAGTTTCCTAAGCAGAATTGAATTAGATATGGCCGTATTTGTAGGAAGCACAGTAATTTTGTTCTGAGCAAACTCACTGTTCTGGCCCTATAGGAAACACAGTAGAGTAGAAGAGTGCTCTTTTCTCAAAAGCAGAGTGTGTTTCTTGTAAGGAGAGCTAGCGTTTGCTTCCCAGTCCTAAATGGAGTTGAATCACATGCAGTTTTTGGTACTACGAGCAAGAGTTGTTTCTGGTAAGGAAATTCACTATTGCGCTCCCATTTCCATACACAGTGCAAATAGGACTCGCATCTGTTCGCAGGAAGTACAGTGTATTGGACTGAAGCGGAGCTACTGTTCTTGTCAGTTTGCTAAGCAGAGTTGAACTAGATATGGCCCCTGTGTGTAGAGAGCACAGTTCTTTTGTTCTGAGCAAGCTCACTGTTTGGACCACATAGGAAACCCAGAAGAGTAGAAGAGTGCTCTTTTCTCAAAAGCAGAGTGTGTTTCTTGTAAGGCGATCTAGCGTTTGTTCCCCAATCAGAAATGGAGTTGAATCCCATGCAGTTTTTGTTCCTACGAGGAAGAAGTGTTTTCTGATAAGAAGAGTCACTATTTCGCTCCTATTTCTATACACAGTACAAATAGGACTCGCGTCTGTTCCCAGCTAGTACAGTGTATTGGACTGAAGAGGAGCTACTGTTCTTGTCAGTTTCCTAAGCAGAGTTGAACTAGATATGGCCAGTGTTTGTAGGAAGCACAGTTCTTTTGTTCTGAGCAAGCTCACTGTTCGGACCCCATAGGAAACACAGTAGTGTAGACGAGTGCTCTTTTCTCAAAAGCAGAGTATGTTTCTTGTAAGGCGAGCTAGCATTTGTTTCCCGGCCTAAATGGAGCTGAATCCCATGCAGTTTCTGGTCCTACGAGCAAGATTTGTTTTCTGGTAAGGAAAGTCACTATTGCGCTCCCATTGCCATACACAGTGCAAATAGCACTCGCGTCTGTTCCCAGCAAGTACAGTGTATTGGACTGAAGAGGAGCTACTGTTCTTGTCAGTTTCCTAAGCAGAGTTGAACTAGATATAGCCCGTGTGTGTAGGAAGCACAGTTCTTTTGTTCTGAGCAAGCTCAATGTTCGGACCCCATAGGAAACACAGTAGAGTAGAAGACTGCTCTTTTCTCAAAAGCAGAGTGTGTTTCTTGTAAGGCGAGCTAGTGTTTGTTTCCCTGTCCTAAATGGAGTTGAATCACATGCAGTTTCTTGTCCTATGAGCAAGAGTTGTTTTCTGGTAATAAGAGTCACTATTGCGCTCCCATTGTCATACACAGGGCAAATAGCGCTGGCATCTGTTCCCAGCATGTACAGTGTATTGGACTGAACAGGAGCTATTGTTCTTTTCAGTTTAATAGCAGAATTGAACTATATATGGCAGTATTTGTAGGAAGCACAGTTCTTTTGTTCTGAGCAAGCTCACTGTCCTGTCCCTATAGGAAACACAGTGGAGTAGAAGAGTGCTCTTTTCTCAAAAGCAGAGTGTGTTTCTTGTAAGGCGAGCTAGCATTTGTTTCCCAGTCCTAAACGGAGTTGTATCACATGTTGTTTTTGGTCCTACGAGCAAGAGTTGTTTTCTGGTAAGGAAAGTCACTATTGCGCTTCCATTTCCATACTCAGTGCAAATAGCACTCGAGTCTGTTCCCCGCAAGTACAGTGTATTGAACTGAAGCGGAGCTACTGTTCTTGTCAGTTTCCTAAGCAGAGTTGAACTCGATATGGTCCATGTGTGTAGGAAGCACAGTTCTTTTGTTCTGAGCAAATTCACTGTTCTGGCCCAATAGGAAACACACTAGAGTAGAAGAGTGCTCTTTTCTCAAAAGCAGAGTGTGTTTCTTGTAAGGCGAGCTAGTGTTTGTTTCCCAGTAAGAAATGGAGTTGAATCCCATGCAGTTTCTGGTCCTACGAGCAAGAGGTGTTTTATGGTAAGGAAAGTCACTATTGCGCTCCCATTTCCATACACAGTGCAAATAGCACTCGCGTCTGTTCTTAGCAAGTACAGTGTATTGGACTGAAGAGGAGCTACTCTTCTTGTCAGTTTCCTAAGCAGAGATGAACTAGATATGGCCCGTGTGTGTAGGAAGCACAGTTCTTTTGTTCTGAGCAAGCTCACTGGTCAGACCCCCTAGAAAACACAGTAGAGTAGAAGAGTGCTCTTTTCTCAAAAGCAGAGTGTGTTTTTTGTAAGGCGAGATAGCGTTGTTTCCCATTCCTAAATGGAGTTGAATCTCATGCAGTTTTTGGTCCTACGACCAAGAGTTGTTTTCTGGTAAGGAAAGTCACTATTGCGCTCCCATTGTCATACACGGCAAATAGCACTGGCGTCCATTCCCAGCATGTACAGTGTATTGGACTGAAGAGGATCTACTGTTCTTTTCAGTTTCCTACGCAGAGTTGAACTAGATATGGCCGTATTTTTATGAAGCACAGTTCTTTTGTTCTGAGCAAGCTCACTGTTCTGGCCCTATAGGAAACACAGTAGAGTAGAAGAGTGCTCCTTTCTCAAAAGCAGAGTGTGTTTCCTGTAACGCAAGCTAGCATTTGTTTCCCAGTCCTAAATGGAGTTGAATCACATGCAGTTTTTGGTCCTACGAACAAGAGTTGTTTTCTGGTAAGGAAAGTCACTATTGCGCTCCCATTTCCATACACAGTGCAAATAGCACACGCGTCTGTTCCAAGCAAGTACAGAGTATTAGACTGAAGCGGAGCTACTGTTCTTGTCAGTTTCCTAAGCAGAGTTGAACTAGATATGGCCCCTGTGTGTAGGAAGCACAGTTCTTTTGTTCTGAGCAAGCTCACTGTTCGGACACCATAGGAAACACAGTAGAGTAGAAGAGTGCTCTTTTCTCAAAAGCAGAGTGTGTTTCTTGTAAGGTGAGCTAGCGTTTGTTTCCCAATCCTAAATGGAGATGAATCACATGCAGTTTCTGGTCCCACGAGCAAGAGTTGTTTTCTGTTAAGAAGAGTCACTATTGCGCTCCCATTGTGATACATAGGGCAAATAGCACTGGCGTCTGTTCCCAGCACGTACAGTGTATTGGACTGAAGAGGATCTACTGTTCTTGTCAGTTTCCTAAGCAGACTTGAACTAGATATGGCCCGTGTGTATAGGAAGCACAGTTCTATTGTTCTGAGAATGCTCACGGTTCTGGCCCTATGGGAAACACAGTAGAGTAGAAGAGTGCTCTTTCTCAAAAGCAGAGTGTGTTTCTTGTAAGGCGAGCTAGCGTTTGTTTCCCAGTCCTAAATGGAGTTGAATCACATGCAGTTTCTATACCTATGAGCCTGAATTGTTTTCTGGAAAGAAGAGTCACTATTGCGCTCCCATTGTCATACACAGGGCAATTAGCACTGGCGTCTGTTCCCAGCATGTACAGTGTATTGCACTGAAGAGGATCTACTGTTCTTGTCATTTTCCTAAGTAGAATTGAACTAGTTAATGCCGTGTGCGTAGGAAGCACAGTTCTTTTGTTCTGAGCAAGCTCACCTTTCTGGCCCTATAAGAAACAAAGTAGAGTAGAAGAGTGATGGTTTCGAAAAAGCAGAGTGTGTTTCTTATAAGACGAGCTAGCATTTGTTTCCCAGTCCTAAATGGAGTTGAATCACATGCAGTTTCTGGTCCTACGAGCAAGAGTTGTTTTCTGGTAAGGAAAGTCACTATTGCGATCCCATTGCCATACACAGTGCAAATAGCACTCGCGTCTTCTCCCAGCAAGTTCAGTGTATTGGACTGAAGAAGAGCTACTGTTCCTGTCAGTTTCCTAAGCAGAGTTGAACTAGATATGGCCCGTGTGTGTAGGAAGCACAGTTCTTTTGTTCTGAGATTGCTCACTATTCTGGCCTTATAGGAAAGACATTAGAGTAGAAGAGTGCTCATTTCTCAAAAGCAGAGTGTGTTTCTTGTAAGGCGAGCTAGCGTTTGTTTCCCAGTCCTAAATGGAGTTGAATCACATGCAGTTTCTGGTCCTACGAGCAAGAGTTGTTTTCTGGTAAGAAGAGTCACTATTGCGCTCCTATTGTAATAAACGGGGCAAATAGCACTGGCATCTGTGTACAGATGTATTGGACTGAAGAGGATCTGCTGTTCTTGTCAGTTTCCTAAGCATAATTGAACTAGATATGGCCCGTGTGTGTAGGAAGCACAGTTCTTTTGTTCTGAGCAAGCTCACTGTTCGGACCCCATAGGAAACACAGTAGAGTAGAGGAGTGCTCTTTTCTCAAAAGCAGAGTGTGTTTCTTGTAAGGTGAGCTAGTGTTTGTTTCCCAATCAGAAATGGAGTTGAATCACATCCAGTTTTTGGTCCTACGAGCAAGAGTTGTTTTCTGGTAAGGAAAGTCACTATTGTGGTCCCAATGCCATACACAGTGCAAATAGCACTCGCGTCTGTTCCCAGCAAGAACAGGGTATTGGACTGAAGAAGAGCTACTGTTCTTGTCAGTTTCCTAAGCAGAGTTGAACTAGATATGGAAGGTGCGTAGGAAGCACAGTTCTTTTGTTCTGAGCAAGCTCACTGTTCGGACCCCATAGGAAAGACAGTAGAGTAGAAGAGTGCTCTTTTCTCAAAAGCAGAGTGTGTTTCTTGTAAGGCGAGCTAGCGTTTGTTTCCCAGTCCTAAATGGAGTTTAATCACATGCAGTTTCTTCTCCTATGAGCAAGAGTTGTTTTCTGGTAAGAAGAGACACGCGCTCCCATTGTCATACACAGGGCAAATAGCACTGGCGTCTGTTCCAAGCAAGTACAGTGTATTGGAGTGAAGCAGAGCTACTGTTCATGTCAGTTTCCAAAGTATATTTGAACTAGATATGGCCCGTGTGTGTAGGAAGCACAGTTCTTTTCTTCTGAGTAAGCTCACTGTTCGGATCCCATAGGAAACACAGTAGAGTAGAAGAGTGCTCTTTTCTCAAAAGCAGATTCTGTTTCTTGCAAGGCGAGCTAGCGTTTGTTTCCCAGTCCTAAATGGAGTTGAATCACATGCAGTTTCTTGTCCTACGAGCAAGAGTTGTTTTCTGGTAAGAAGAGTCACTATTGCGCTCCCATTGTCATACACAGGGCAAATAGCACTTGCGTCTGTTCCCAGCATGTACAGTGTATTGGACTGAAGAGTATCTACTGTTCTTGTCAGTTTCCTAAGCAGAATTGAACTAGATATGGCCGCATTTGTAGAAAGCACAGTTCTTTTGTTCTGAGCAAACTCACTGTTCTGGCCCTATAGGAAACACAGTTGAGTAGAAGGGTGCTCTTTTCTCAAAAGCAGAGTGTGTTTCTTGTAAGGAAAGCTAGCGTTTGTTTCCCAGTCCTAAATGGAGTTGAATCACATGCAGTTTTTGGTTCTACGACCAAGAGTTGTTTTCTGGTAAGGAAAGTGTCTATTGCGCTCCCATTTCCATACACAGTGCAAATAGCACTCGCTTCTGTTCCCAGCAACTACAGTGTATTGGACTGAAGCGGAGCTACTGTTCTTGTCAGTTTCCTAAGCAGAGTTGAACTAGATATGGCCCCTGTGTGTAGGAAGCACAGTTCTTTTGTTCTGAGAATGCTCACTGTTCTGGCCCTATAGGATACACAGTAGAGTAGAAGAGTGCTCTTTTCTCAAAAGCAGAGTGTGTTTTTTGTAAGGCGAGCTAGCGTTTGTTATCCAATCCTAAATGGAGATGAATCACATGCAGTTTCTGGTCCTACGAGCAAGAGTTGTTTTCTGGTAAGAAGAGTCACTATTGTGCTCCCATTGTGAAACTAGGGCAAATAGCACTGGCGTCTGTTCCAAGCATGTACAGTGTATTGGACTGAAGAGAAGCTACTGTTCATGTCAGTTTCCTAAGCAGAGTTGAACTACATATGGCCCGTTTGTGTAGGAAGCACAGTTCTTTTGTTCTGAGAATGCTCACTTTTCGGGCACCATAGGAAACACAGTAGAGTAGAGGAGTGCTCTTTTCTCAAAAGCAGAGTGTGTTTCTTGTAAGGCAAGCTAGCGTTTGTTTCCCAGTCCTAAATGGAGTTGAATCACATGCAGTTTCTTGTCCTACGAGCAAGAGTTGTTTTCTGGTAAGAAGAGTCACTATTGCGCTCCCATTGTCATACACAGGGCAAATAGCACTTGCGTCTGTTCCCAGCATGTACAGTGTATTGGACTGAAGAGTATCTACTGTTCTTGTCAGTTTCCTAAGCAGAATTGAACTAGATATGGCCGCATTTGTAGAAAGCACAGTTCTTTTGTTCTGAGCAAACTCACTGTTCTGGCCCTATAGGAAACACAGTTGAGTAGAAGGGTGCTCTTTTCTCAAAAGCAGAGTGTGTTTCTTGTAAGGAAAGCTAGCGTTTGTTTCCCAGTCCTAAATGGAGTTGAATCACATGCAGTTTTTGGTTCTACGACCAAGAGTTGTTTTCTGGTAAGGAAAGTGTCTATTGCGCTCCCATTTCCATACACAGTGCAAATAGCACTCGCTTCTGTTCCCAGCAACTACAGTGTATTGGACTGAAGCGGAGCTACTGTTCTTGTCAGTTTCCTAAGCAGAGTTGAACTAGATATGGCCCCTGTGTGTAGGAAGCACAGTTCTTTTGTTCTGAGAATGCTCACTGTTCTGGCCCTATAGGATACACAGTAGAGTAGAAGAGTGCTCTTTTCTCAAAAGCAGAGTGTGTTTCTTGTAAGGCGAGCTAGCGTTTGTTATCCAATCCTAAATGGAGATGAATCACATGCAGTTTCTGGTCCTACGAGCAAGAGTTGTTTTCTGGTAAGAAGAGTCACTATTGTGCTCCCATTGTGAAACTAGGGCAAATAGCACTGGCGTCTGTTCCGAGCATGTACAGTGTATTGGACTGAAGAGGAGCTACTGTTCATGTCAGTTTCCTAAGCAGAGTTGAACTACATATGGCCCGTTTGTGTAGGAAGCACAGTTCTTTTGTTCTGAAAATGCTCACTTTTCGGGCACCATAGGAAACACAGTAGAGTAGAGGAGTGCTCTTTTCTCAAAAGCAGAGTGTGTTTCTTGTAAGGCAAGCTAGCGTTTGTTTCCCAGTCCTAAATGGAGTTGAATCACATGCAGTTTCTTGTACTACGAGCAAGAGTTGTTCTGGTAAGAAGAGTCACTATTGCGCTCCCATTGTCATACACAGGGCAAATAGCACTGGCGTCTGTTCCCAGCATGTACAGTGTATTGGACTGAAGAGGATCTACTGTTCTTGTCAGTTTCCTAAGCAGAGTTGAACTAGATATGGACCGTGTGTGTAGGAAGCACAGTTCTTTTGTTCTGCGAATGCTCACTGTTCTGGCCCTATAGGAAGCACATTAGAGTAGAAGAGTGCTCTTTTCTCAAAAGCAGAGTGTGCTTCTTGTAAGTCGAGCTAGCGTTTGTTTCCCAGTCCTAAATGGAGTTGAATCCCATGCAGTTTCTGGTCCTACCAGCAAGAGTTCTTTTCTGGTAAGAAGAGTCACTATTGTGCTCCCATTGTCATACAGAGTGCAAATAGCACTCGCGTCTGCTCCCAGCAAGTGCAGTGTATTGGACTGAAGAAGAGCTACTGTTCTTGTCAGTTTCCTAAGCAGAGTTGAACTAGATATGGCCCATGTGTGTAGGAAACACAGTTCTTTTGTTCTGAGCAAGCTCACTGTACGGACCCCATAAAAAACACAGTAGAGTAGAAGAGTGCTCTTTTCTCAAAAGCAGTGTGTGTTTCTTGTAAGGCGAGCTAGCGTTTGTTTCCCAGTTCTAAATGGAGTTGAATCACATGCAGTTTCTGTTCCTATGAGCAAGAATTGTTTTCTGGGAAGAAGAGTCACTATTGTGCTCCCATTGCCATACACAGTGCAAATAGCACTCGCGTCTGTTCCCAGCAAGTACAGTGTATTGGACTGAAGAGGAGCTACTGTTCATGTCAGTTTCCTAAGCAGAGTTGAACTAGATATGGCCCGTGTGTGCTAGGAAGCACAGTACTTTTGTTCTGAGAATGCTCACTGTTCTAGCCTTATAGGAAAGGCATTAGAGTAGAAGAGTGCTCCTTTCTCAAAAGCAGAGTGTGTTTCTTGTAAGTCAAGCTAGCGTTTGTTTCCCAGTTCTAAATGGAGTTGAATCACATGCAGCTTCTGGTCCTACGAGCAAGAGTTGTTTTCTGGTAAGAAGAGTCACTATTGCGCTCCCATTTTCATAAACTGGGCAAATAGCACTGGCATCTGTGTACAGATGTATTGGACTGAAGAGGATCTACTGTTCTTTTCAGTTTCTTAAGCATAATTGAACTAGATATGGCCCGTGTGTGTAGAAGCACAGTTCTTTTGTTCTGAGCAAGCTCACTGTTCGGACCCCATAGGAAACACAGTAGAGTAGAGGAGTGCTCTTTTCTGAAAAGCAGAGTGTGTTTCTTGTAAGGTGAGCTACTGTTTGTTTCCCAATCAGAAATGGAGTTGAATCCCATGCAGTTTCTGGTCCTACGAGCAAGAGGTGTTTTCTGATAAGAAGAATCACTATTGCACTCCTATTGCCATACACAGTGCAAATAGCACGCGAGTCTGTTCCCAGCTAGTACAGTGTATTGGACTGAAGAGGAGCTACCACTCTTGTGAGTTTCGTAATTAGAGTTGAACTAGATATGGTCCGTGTGTGTAGGAAACACAGTTCTTTTGTTCTGGGCAAGCTCACTGTTCAGACCCCATAGGAAACACAGTAGAGTAGAAGAGTGCTCTTTTTTCAAAAGCTGAGTGTGGTTCTTGTAAGGCAAGCTAGCATTTGTTTCCCAGTCCTAAATGGAGTTGAATCACATGCAGTTTCTTGTCCTACGAGCAAGAGTTGTTTTCTGGTAAGAAGAGTCACTATTGTGCTCCCCTTGTCATACACAGGGCAAATAGCACTGGCGTCTGTTTCCAGCATGTACAGTGTATTGGACTGAAGAGGATCTACTGTTTCTGTCAGTTTCCTAAGCAGAGTTGAACTAGATATGGACCGTGTGTGTAGGAAGCACAGTTCTTTTGTTCTGCGAATGCTCACTGTTCTGTCCCTATAGGAAACACATTAGAGTAGAAGACTGCTCTTTTCTCAAAAGCAGAGTGTGTTTCCTGTAAGTCGAGCTAGCGTTTGTTTCCCAGTCCTAAATGGAGTTGAATCCCATGCAGTTTCTGGTCCTACCAGCATGAGTTCTTTTCTGGTAAGAAGAGTCACTATTGTGCTCCCATTGTCATACACAAGGCAAATAGCACTGGCGTCTAATCCCAGCAAGTACAGTGTATTTGACTGAAGAGGATCTACCTTTCTTGTCAGTTTCCGAAGCAGAGTTGAATTAGATATGGCCCGTGTGTGTAGGAAGCACAGTTCTTTTGTTCTGAGCAAGCTCACTGTTCGGACCCCATAGGAAACACAGTAGAGTAGAAGAGTGCTCTTTTCTCAAAAGCAGAGTGTGTTTCTTGTAAGGCAAGCTAGCATTTGTTTCCCTGTCTTAAATGGAGTTGAATCACATCCTGTTTTTGGTCTTACGAGCAAGAGTTGTTTTCTGGTAAGGAAAGTCACTATTGCACTCCCATTGCCAGACACAGTGCAAATAGCACTCACGTCTGTTCCAAGCAAGTACAGTGTATTGGACTGAAGAGGAGCTACTGTTCTTGTCAGTTTGCTAAGTAGATTTGAACTAGATATGGCCCGTGTGTGTAGGAAGCACAGTTCTTTTGTTCGGAGCAAGCTCACTGTTCGGATCCCATAGGATACACAGTAGAGTAGAAGAGTGCTCTTTTCTCAAAAGCAGAGTGTGTTTCTTGTAAGACGAACTAGCGTTTGTTTCCCAGTCCTAAATCGAGTTGAATCACATGGAGTTTCTTGTCCTATGAGCAAGAGTTGTTTTCTGGTAAGAAGAGTCACTATTGCGCTCCCATTGTCATACACAGGGCAAATAGCACTTGCGTCTGTTCCCAGGAACTACAGTGTATTGGACTGAAAAGGAGCTACTGTTCTTGTCAGTTTCCTAAGCAGAATTGAACTAGATATGGCCCGTGTGTGTAGGAAGCACAGTTCTTTTGTTCGGAGCAAGCTCACTGTTCGGATCCCATAGGATACACAGTAGAGTAGAAGAGTGCTCTTTTCTCAAAAGCACAGTGTGTTTCTTGTAAGTCGAGGTAGCGTTTGTTTCCCAGTCCTAAATCGAGTTGAATCACATGCAGTTTCTTGTCCTACGAGCAAGAGTTGTTTTCTGGTAAGAAGAGTCACTATTGCGCTCCCATTGTCTAACACAGGGCAAATAGCACTTGCGTCTGTTCCCAGCATGTACAGTGTACTGGACTGAAGAGGATCTACTGTTCTTGTCAGTTTCCTAAGCAGAATTGAACTAGATATGGCCGTATTTGTAGAAAGCACAGTTCTTTTCTTCTGAGCAAACTCATTGTTCTGGCCCTATAGGAAACACAGTAGAGTAGAAGAGTGCTCTTTTCTCAAAAGAAGTGTGTGTTTCTTGTAAGGCGAACTAGCGTTTATTTCCAAGTCCTAAATGGAGTTGAATCACATGCAGTTTTTGTTCTACAAGCAAGAGTTGTTTTCAGGTAAGGAAAGTGTCTATTGTGCTCCCATTTCCATACACAGTGCAAATAGCACTCGCTTCTGTTCCCAGCAAGTACAGTGTATTGGACTGAAACGGAGCTACTGTTCTTGTCAGTTTCCTAAGCAGAGTTGAACTAGATATGGCCCCTGTGTGTAGGAAGCACAGTTCTTTTGTTCTGAGAATGCTCACTGTTCTGGCCCTATAGGAAACACATTAGAGTAGAAGAGTGCTCTTTTCTCAAAAGCAGAGTGTGTTTCTTGTAAGTTGAGGTAGCGTTTGTTTCCAAGTCCTAAATGGAGTTGATACACCTGCAGTTTCTGGTCCTACCAGCAGGAGTTGTTTTCTGGTAAGAAGAGTCACTATTGTGCTCCCATTGTCATACTCAAGGCAAATAGCACTGGCGTCTAATCCCAGCAAGTACAGTGTATTGGACTGAAGAGGATCTACCTTTCTTGTCAGTTTCCTAAGCAGAGTTGAACTAGATATGGCCCGTGTGTGTAGGAAGCACAGTTCTTTTATTCTGAGCAAGCTCACTGTTCGGATTCCATAGGAAACACAGTAGAGTAGAAGAGTGCTCTTTTCTCCAAAGCAGACTGCGTTTCTTCTAAGGTTAGCTAGCATTTGTTTCCCAGTCTAAATGTTGTTGAATCACATGCACTTTCTTGTCCTACGAGCAAGAGTTGTTTTCTGGTAAGAAGAGTCACTATTGCGCTCCCATTGTCATACACAGCGCAAATAGCACTGGCGTCTGTTCTCAGCATGTACAGTGTATTGGACTGAAGAGGACCTACTCTTCTGGTCACTTTCCTAAGCAGAATTGAACTAGATAAGTCTGTATTTGTAGGAAGCACAGTTCTTTTTTTCTGAGCAAACTCACTGTTCTGGCCCTATAAAAATCACAATAGAGTAGAAGAGTCCTCTTTTCTCAAAAGCAGAGTGTGTTTCTTGTAAGGTGAGCTAGCGTTTGTTTCCCAGTCCTAAATGGAGTTGAATCACATGCAATTTTTGGTCCTACGAGCAAGAGTTGTTTTCTGGTAAGGAAAGTCACTTTTGTGCTCCCATTGCCATACACAGTGCAAATAGCACTTGCGTCTGTTCCCAACAAGTACAGTGTATTGGACTGAAGCGGAGCTACTGTTCTTGTCAGTTTCCTAAGCAGAGTTGAACTAGATATCCCCAGTGTGTGCAGGAAGCACAGTTCTTTTGTTCTGAGAAAGCTCAGTGTTCGGACCCCATAGGAAACACAGTTGAATAGAAGAGTGCTCTTGTCTCAAAAGCATAAGGTGTTTCTTGTAAGGTGATCTAGCGTTTGTTTCCCAGTCCTAATTGGAGTTGAATCACATGCAGTTTTTGGTCCTACGAGCAAGAGTTTTTTTTTGGTAAGGAAAGACACTATTGTGCTCCCATTGCCATACACAGTACAAATAGCACTCGCGTCTGTTCACAGCAAGTGCAGTGTATTGGACTGAAGAGGAGCTTCTGTTCTTGTCAGTTTCCTAAGCAGAGTTGAACTAGATATGGCCCATGTGTGTAGGAAACACAGTTCTTTTGTTCTGAGAAAGCTCACTGTTCGGACCCCATAGGAAACACAGTAGAGTAGAAGACTGCTCTTTTCTCAAAAGCAGAGTATGTTTCTTGTAAGGCGAGCTAGCGTTTATTTCCCAAACCTAAATGGAGATGAATCACATGCAGTTTCTTGTCCTATGAGTAAGAGTTGTTTTCTACTAAGAAGAGTCAATATTGCGCTCCCATTGTCATACACAGGGCAAATAGCACTGGCATCTGTTCCCAGCATGTACAGTGTATTGGAATGAAGAGGATCTACTGTTCTTGTCAGTTTCCTAAGCAGAGTTGAACTAGATATGGCCCGTGTGTGTAGGAAGCACATTTCTTTTGTTCTGAGCAAGCTAACTGTTTTGGCCCTATATTAAACACAGTAGAGTAGAAGAGTGATCATTTCTCAAAAGCAGAGTTTGTTTCTTGTAAGGCGAGCTAGCGTTTGTTTCCCAGTCCTAAATGGTGTTGAATCACATGCAGTTTTTGGTCCTACGAGCAAGAGTTGTTTTCTGTTAAGGAAAGTCACCATTGTGCTCCCATTGGCATAAAAAGGGCAAATAGCACTCGCGTCTGTTCCCATCAAGTACAGTGTATTGGACTGAAGAGGAGCTACTGTTCTTGTCAGTTTCCTAAGCAGAGTTGAACTAGATATGGCCCGTGTTTGTAGGAAGCACAGTTCTTTTGTTCTGAGCAAGCTCACTGTTCAGACCCCATAGGAAACACAGTAGAGTAGAAGACTGCTCTTTTCTCAAAAGCAGAGTGTGTTTCTTGTAAGGCAAGCTAGCGTTTGTTTCCCAGTCCTAAATGGAGTTGAATCACATGCAGTTTCTGGTCCTACGTGCAAGAGTTGTTTTCTGGTAAGAAGAGTCACTATTGTGCTCCCATTGTCATACACAGGGCAAATAGCACTGGCGTCTGTTCCCAGCAAGTACAGTGTATTGGACTGAAGAGGATCTACTGTTCTTGTCAGTTTCCTAAGCAGAATTGAACTAGATATGGCCGTGTGTGTAGGAAGCACAGTTCTTTTGTTCTGAGCAAGCTCACTGTTTTGGCCCTATAGGTAACACAGTAGAGTAGAAGAGTGCTCTTTTCCCAAAAGCAGAGTGTGTTTCTTGTAAGTCGAGCTAGCATTTGTTTCTCATTCCTAAATGGAGTTGAATCACATGCAGTTTCTGGTCCTATGAGCAAGAGTTGTTTTCTGGTAAAAAAGAGTCACTATTGTGGTCCCATTGCCATACACAGTACAAATAGCACTCGCGTCGGTTCCCATCAAGTGCAGTGTATTGGACTGAAGAGGAGCTACTGTTCTTGTCAGTTTCCTAAGCAGAGTTGAACTAGATATGGCCCATGTGTGTAGGAAACACTGTTCTTTTGTTCTGAGAAAGCTCACTGTTCGGACAACATAGGAAACACAGTAGAGTAGAAGACTGCTCTTTTCTCAAAAGCAGAGTGTGTTTCTTGTAAGGCGAGCTAGCATTTATTTCCCAAACCTAAATGGAGATGAATCACATGCAGTTTCTTGTCCTACGAGTAAGAGTTGTTTTCTGCTAAGAAGAGTCACTATTGAGCTCCCATTGTCATACACAGGGCAAATAGCACTGGCATCTGTTCCCAGCGTGTACAGTGTATTGGACTGAAGAGGATCTACTGTTTATGTCAGTTTCCTAAGCAGAATTGAACTAGATATGGCCCGTGTGTGTAGGAAGCACAGTTCTTTTGTTCTGAGCAAGCTAACTGTTTTGGCCCTATAGGAAACACAGTAGAGTAGAAGAGTGATCATTTCTCAAAAGCAGAGTTTGTTTCTTGTAAGGCGAGCTAGCGTTTGTTTCCCAGTCCTAAATGGTGTTGAATCACATGCAGTTTTTGGTCCTACGAGCAAGAGTTGTTTTCTGGTAAGGAAAGTCACTATTGAGCTCCCATTGGCATACACAGTGCAAATAGCACTCGCGTCTGTTCCCAGCAAATACAGTGTATTGGACTGAAGCGGAGCTACTCTTCATGTCAGTTTCCTAAGCATAGTTGAACTAGATATGGCCCCTGTGTGTAGGAAGCACAGTTCTTTTGTTCTGAGCAAGCTCACTGTTCGGACCCCATTGGAAACACAGTAGAGTAGAAGAGTGCTCTTTTCTCAAAAGCAGAGTATGTTTCTTGTAAGGCGAGGTAGCGTTTGGTTCCCTGTCCTAAATGGAGTTGAATCACATGCAGTTTCTTGTCCTACGAGCAAGAGTTGTTTTCTGGTAAGAAGAGTCACTATTGCGCTCCCATTGTCATACACAGGGCAAATAGCACTGGCGTCTGTTCCCAGCATGTCCAGTGTATTGGACTGAAGCAGATCTACTGTTCTTGTCAGTTTCCTAAGCAGAATTGAATCAGATATGGCCGTATTTGTAGGAAGCACAGTTCTTTTGTTCTGAGCAAACTCAGTGTTCTGGCCCTATAGGAAAAACAGTAGAGTAGAAGAGAGCTCTTTTCTCAAAAGCAGAGTGTTTTTCTTGTAAGGCGAGCTAGCTTTTGTTTCCCAACCCTAAATGGAGTTGAATCACATGCAGTTTCTTGTCCTACGAGCAAGAGTTGTTTTCTGGTAAGCAGAGTCACTATTGTGCTCCCATTGCCATACACAGTACAAATAGCACTCGCGTCTGTTCCCAGCAAGTACAGTGTATTGGACTGAAGCAGAGCTACTGTTCTTGTCAGTTTCCTAAGCAGAGTTGAACTAATATGGCCCGTGTGTGTAGAAAGCACAGTTCTTTTATTCTGAGCAAGCTCACTGTTCGGATTCCATAGGATACACAGTAGAGTAGAAGAGTGCTCTTTTCTCCAAAGCAGACTGTGTTTCTTGTAAGGTGAGCTAACATTTGTTTCCCAGTCTAAATGGAGTTGAATCACATGCAGTTTCTTGTCCTATGAGCAAGAGTTGTTTTCTGGTAATAAGAGTCACTATTGCGCTCCCATTGTCATACACAGGCTCACTGTTCTGGCCCTATAGGAAACACAGTAGAGTAGAAGAGTCCTCTTTTCTCAAAAGCAGAGTTTGTTTCTTTTAAGGTGAGCTAGCTGTTTCCTATGTGGCCAGAACAGTGAGCTTGCTCAGAACAAAAGAACTGTGCTTCCTACACACATGGGCCATATCTAGTTCAACTCTGCGTCGGAAACTGACAGGAACAGTAGATCCTCTTCAGTCCAATACACTGTACATGCAGGGAACAGACGCCAGTGCTATTTGCCCTGTGTATGACAATGGGAGCGCAATAGTGACTCTTCTTACCAGAAAACAACTCTTGCTCGTAGGACCAGAAACTGCATGTGATTCAACTCCATTTAGGACTGAGAAACAAACGCTAGCTCGCCTTACAAGTAACACACTCTGATTTTGAGAAAAGAGCACACTTCTCCTCTACTGTCTTTCCTATACCGCCAGAAGAGTGAGCTTGCTCAGAACAAAAGAACTGTGCTTCCTACACACACGGGCCATATCTAGTTCAACTCTGCTTAGGAAACTGACAAGAACAGTAGCTCTTCTTCAGTCCAATACACTGAACTTGCTGGGAACAGACGCGAGTGCTATTTACACAGTGTACAGCAATGGGAGCACAATAGTGTCTCTTCTTACCAGAAAACAACTCTTGGTCTTAGGACCAGAAACTGCATGTGATTCAACGTCACTTAGGACTGGGAAACAAACGCAGGCTCGCCTTACAAGAAACAAGCTCTGCTTTTGAGAAAAGAGCACTCTTCTACTCTACTGTGTTTCCTATAGGGAAGGTGAGTGAGCTTGCTCATAACAAAAGAACTGTGCTTCCGACACACATGGCCATATCCAGTTCAATTCTGCTTAGGAAACTGACAAGAACATTAGCTCCTCTTCAGTCCAATAAACTCTACATGCTGGGAACAGACGCCAGTGCTATTTGCCCTGTGTATGACAATGGGAGCAAAATAGTGTCTCTTCTTACCAGAAAACAACTCTTGCTCGTAGGACCAGAAACTGCATGGGATTCAACTCCATTTAGGACTGGGAAACAAACGCTAGCTCGCCTTACAAGAAACACACTCTGCTTTTGAGAAAAGAGCACTCTTCTACTCTACTGTGTTTCCTATAGCGCCAGAACAGTGAGCTTGCTCAGAACAAAAGAACTGTGCTTCCTACACACACGGGCCATATCTAGTTCAACTCTGCTTAGGAAACTGACTAGAACAGTAGCTCCTCTTCAGTCCAATACACTGTACTTGCTGGGAACAGACGCAAGTGCTATTTGCACTGTGTATGGCAATGGGAGCGTAATAGTGACTCTTCTTACCAAAAAACAACTCTACTCGTAGGACCAGAAACTGCATGTGATTCAACTTCATTTAGGACTAAGAAACAAAAGCTAGCTCGCCTTACAAGAAACACACTCTGCTTTTGAGAAAATAGCACTCTTCTTCTCTACTATGTGTCCTATGGGGTCCGAACAGTGAGCTTGCTCAGAACAAAAGAACTGTGCTTCTGACACACACGGGCCATATCTAGTTCAAATTTGCTTAGGAAACTGAGTAGAACAGTGGCTCCTCTTCAGTCCAATACACTGTATTTGCTGGGAACAGACGCGAGTGCTATTTGCACTGTGTACAGCAATGGGAGTGCAATAGTGACTCTTCTTACCAGAAAACAACTCTTGCTCGTAGAACCAGAAACTGCATGTCATTCAAGTCCATTTAGGACTGGGAAACAAACGCTAGCTCGCTTTACAAGAAACACACTCTGCTTTTGAGAAAAGAGCACACGTCTACTCTACTGTGTTTCGTATGTGGTCCGAACAGTGATCTTGCTCAGAACAAAAGATCTGTGCTTCCTACACACACATGACCATATCTAGTTCAACTCTGCTTAGGAAACTGACAAGAACAGTAGCTCCTCTTTGTTCCAATACACTGTACTTGCTGGGAGCAGACGCGAGTGCTATTTGCACTGTGTACGGCTATGGGAACTCAATAGTGACTTTCCTTACCAGAAAAAAACTCTTGCTCGTAGGACCAAAAACTGCATGTGATTCAACTCCATTTAGGACTGGGAAACAAACGCTAGCTCGCCTTACAAGAAACACACTCTGCTTTTGAGAAAAGAGCACTCTTCTACTCTACTGTGTTTCCTATAGGGCCAGAACAGTGAGCTTGCTCAGAACAAAAGAACTGTGCTTCCTACACACACGGCCATATCTAGTTCAATTCTGTTTAGTAAACTGACAAGAACAGTAGATCCTCTTCAGTCCAATACAATATACATGCTGGGAACAGACGACAGTGGTATTTGCACTGTGTACGGCAATGGGAGCACAATAGTGACTCTTTTTACCAGAAAACAACTCTTGCTCGTACGACCAGAAACTGCATGTGATTCAACTGCATTTATGACTGGGAAACAAACTCCAGCTCGCCTTACAAGAAACAAAGTCTGCTTTTGAGAAAAGAGCACTCTTCTACTCTACTGTGTTTCCTATAGTGCCAGAAGAGTGAGCTTGCTCAGAAAAAAAGAAGTGTGCTTCCTACACACACGGGCCATATCTACTTCAACTCTGTTTAGGAAACTGACTAGAACAGTAGCTCCTCTTCAGTCCAATACACTGTACTTGCTGGGAACATACGCGAGTGCTATTTGCACTGTGTACAGAAATGGGAGTGCAATAGTGACTCTTCTTACCAGAAAACAATTCTGGCTCTTAGGACCAGAAACTGCATGTGATTCAACTCCACATAGGACTGGGAAACAAACGCTATCTTGCCTTACACGAAACAAGCTCTGCTTTTGAGAAAAGGGCACACTTCTACTCTACTGTGTTTCCTATGGGGTCCGAACAGTGAGCTTGCTCAGAACAAAAGAACTGTGCTTACTACACACACGGTCATATCTAGTTCAATTCTGCTTATGAAACTGACAAGAACAGTAGATCCTCTTCAGTCCCATACACTGTACTTGCTGGGAACAGACGCCAGTGCTATTTGCCCTGTGTATGACAATGGGAGCGCAATAGTGACTCTTCTTACCAGAAAAAAACTCTTGCTCGTAGGACCAGAAACTGCATGTGATTCAACTCCATTTAAGACTGGGAAACATACGCTAGATCGCCTTACAAGAAACACACTCTGCTTTTGAGAAAAGAGCCCTCTTCTATTCTAAAGTGTTTCCTATGGGGTCCGAACAGTGAGCTTGCTCAGAACAAAAGAACTGTGCTTCCTACACACACGGGCCATATCTAGTTCAACTCTGCTTAGGAAACTGACAAGAACAGTAGCTCCTCTTCAGTCCAAAACAATGTACTTGCTGGGAACAGACGCCAGTGCTATTTGCCCTGTGTATGACAATGGGAGCACAATAGTGACTCTTCTTCCCACAAAACAACTCTAGCTCTTAGGAGCAGAAACTGCATGTGATTCAACTCCATTTAGGACTGGGAAACAAATGCTAGCTCGCCTTACAAGAAACACACTCTGCTTTTGAGAAAAGAGCACTCTTCTACTCTACTGTGTTTCCAATAGGGCCTGAATAGTGAGCTTGTTCAGAACAAAAGAACTGTGCTTCCTACACACACGGGCTATATCTAGTTCAACTCTGCTTAGGAAACTGACAAGAACAGTAGCTCCTCTTCAGTGAAATACACTGTACATGCTGGGAACAGATGCCAGTGCTATTTGCCCTGTGTATGATAATGGGAGCGCAATAGTGACTCTTCTTACCAGAAAACAACTCTTGCTCGTAGGACCAAAAACTGCATGTGATTCAACTCCATTTAGGACTGGGAAACATACGCTAGCTCGCCTTACAAGAAACACACTCTGCTTTTGAGAAAAGAGCACTCTTCTACTCTACTGTGTTTCCTATAGCGGCAGAACAGTGAGCTTGCTCAGAACAAAAGAACTGTGCTTCCTACACACACGGCCATATCTAGTTCAATTCTGTTTAGTAAACTGACAAGAAGAGTAGATCCTCTTCAGTCCAATACACTGTACATGCTGGGAACAGACGCAAGTGCTATTTGCACTGTGTTCAGCAATGGTAGCACAATAGTGACTCTTCTTACCAGAAGACAATTCTGGCTCTTAGGACCAGAAACTGCATGTGATTCAACTAGACTTAGGACTGGGAAACAAACGCTATCTTGCCTTACACGAAACAAGCTCTGCTTTTGAGAAAAGGGCACACTTCTACTCTACTGTATTTCTTATGAGGTCCGAACAGTGAGCTTGCTCAGAACAAAAGAACTGTGCTTCCAACACACACAGGCCATATCTAGTTCAACTCTGCTTAGGAAACTGACAAGAACAGTAGCTCCTCTTCAGTCCAATACACTGTACTTGATTGGAACAGACGCAAGTGCTATTTGTACTATGTATGGCAATGGGAGCGCAATTGTGACTCTTCTTACCAAAAAACAGCTCTACTCGTAGGACCAGAAACTGCATGTGATTCAACTTCATTTAGGACTGGGAAACAAACGCTAGCTCACCTTACAAGAAACACACTCTGCTTCTGAGAAAAGAGCTCTCTTCTACTCTACTGTGTTTTCTATAGAGCCAAAACAGTGAGCTTGCTCAGAACAAAAGAACTGTGCTTACTACACACGGCCATATCTAGTTCAATTCTGCTTAGGAAACTGACAATAACAGTAGATTCTACTCAGTCCAATACACTGTACATGCTGGGAACAGACGCCAGTGCTATTTGTAATATGTATGACAGTGGGAGCGCAATAGTGACTCTTCTTACCAGAAGACAACTCTTGCTCGTAGGACCAGAAACTGCATGTGATTCAACTCCATTTAGGACTGAAAAACAAACGCTAGCTCGCCTTACAAGAAACACACACTGCTTTTGAGAAAAGGGCTCTCTTCTACTCTAGTGTGTTTCCTATAGGGTCAGAACAGTGAGCTTGCTCAGAACAAAAGATCTGTGCTTCCTACACACACGGTGATATCTAGTTCAATTCTGCTTATGAAACTGACAAGAACAGTAGATCCTCTTCAGTCCCATACACTGTACTTGCTGGAAACAAACGCCAGTGCTATTTGTAATGTGTATGACAATGGGAGCGCAATAGTGACTCTTCTTACCAGAAAACATCTCTTGCTCCTAGGACCAGAAACTGCATGTGATTCAACTCCATTTAGGACTGGGAAACAAACGCTAGCTCGCCTTACAAGAAACACACTCTGCTTTTGAGAAAAGAGCACTCTTCTACTCTTCTGTGTTTCCTTTGGGGTCCAAACAGTGAGCTTGCTCAGAACCAAAGAACTGTGCTTCCTACCCAAAGGGCCATATCACTTCAACTCTGCTTAGGAAACTGACAAGAACAGTAGCTCCTCTTCAGTCCAATACACAGTACGTGATGGGAACAGACGCGAGTGCTATTTGCACTGTGTATGGCAATGGGAGCGCAATAGTGACTCTTCTTTCCAGAAAACAACTCTTGCTCGTAGGACCAGAAACTGCATGTGATTCAACTCCATTTAGGACTGGGAAACAAACGCTAGCTCGCATTACAAGAAACACACTCTGCTTTTGAAAAAAGATCACTCTTCTACTCTACTGTGTTTCCTATAGAGCCAGAATAGTGAGCTTGCTCAGAACAAAAGAAATGTGCTTCCTACACACACGGGCCATATCTAGTTTAATTCTGCTTAGGAAACTGACAAGAACAGTAGCTCCTCTTCAGTCCAATACACTGTTCTTGCTGGGAACAGACGCCAGTGCAATTTGTACTGTGTATGGCAATGGGACAACAATAGTGACTTTCCTTACCAGAAAAAAACTCTTGCTTGTAGGACCAAAAACTGCATGTGATTCAACTCCATTTAGGACTGGGAAACATATGCTAGCTCGCCTTACAAGAAACACACTCTGCCTTTGAGAAAAGGGTACTCTTCTACTCTACTGTGTTTCTTATGCGGTCAGAACAGTGAGGTTGCTCAGAACAAAAGAACTGTGCTTCCTACACACACGGGCCATATCTAGATCAATTCTCCTTAGGAAACTGACAAGGACAGTAGATTCTCTTCAGTCCAATACACTGTACATGCTGGGAATAGACGCCAGTGCTATTTGCCCTGTGTATGACAATGGGAGCGCAATAGTGACTCTTCTTACCAGAAAACAACTCTTGCTCGTAGGACCAGAAACTGCATGTGATTCAACTCCATTTAGGACTTCGAAACAATCGTTAGCTCGCCTTACAAGAAACACACTCTGCTTTTGAGAAAAGAGCCCTCTTCTATTCTAAAGAGTTTCCTATGGGGTCCGAACAGTGAGCTTGCTAAGAACAAAAGAACTGTGCTTCCTACACACACGGGCCATATCTAGTTCAACTCTGCTTAGGAAACTGACAAGAACAGTAGCTCCTCTTCAGTCCAATACAATGTACTTGCTGGGAACAGACGCCAGTGCTATTTGCCCTGTTTATGACAATGGGAGCACAATAGTGACTCTTCTTCCCACAAAACAACTCTAGCTCTTAGGACCAGAAACTGCATGTGATTCAACTCCATTTAGGACTGGGAAACAAATGCTAGCTCGCCTTACAAGAAACACACTCTGCTTTTGAGAAAAGAGCACTCTTCTACTCTACTGTGTTTCCAATAGGGCCTGAATAGTGAGCTTGCTCAGAACAAAAGAACCTTGCTTCCTACACACACGGGCTATATCTAGTTCAACTCTGCTTAGGAAACTGACAAGAACAGCAGCTCCTCTTCAGTGCAATACACTGTACATGCTGGGAACAGACGCCAGTGCTATTTGCCCTGTGTATGATAATGGGAGCGCAATAGTGACTCTTCTTACCAGAAAACAACCCTTGCTCGTAGGACCAGAAACTGCATGTGATTCAACGCCATTTAGAACTGGGATGCAAACACTAGCTCGCCTTACAATAAACACACTCTTCTTTTGAGAAAAGAGCACTCTTCTACTGTACTGTGTTTCCTATAGGTTCCGAACAGTGAGCTTGCTCCAAACAAAAGAACCGTGCTTCCAACACACACGGGCCATATCTAGTTCAACTCTGCTTAGGAAACTGACAAGAACAGTAGATCCTCTTCAGTCCAATACACTGTACTTGCTGGGAACAGACACCAGTGCTATTTGCACTGTGTATGGCAATGGGAGCACAATAGTGACTCTTCTTAGAAGAAAACAACTATTGCTCGTAGGAACAAAAACTGCATGTGATTCAACTCCATTTAGGACTGGGAAACAAATGCTAGCTCGCTTTACAAGAAACACACATTGCTTTTGAGAAAAGACCACTCTTCTACTCTATTGTGTTTCCTATAGCGCCAGAACAGTGAGCTTGCTCAGACCAAAGAACTGTGCTTCCTACACACACGGGCCATATCTAGTTCAACTCTGTTTAGTAAACTGACAAGAACAGTAGTTCCTCTTCAGTCCAATACACTGTACATTCTGGGAACAGACGCCAGTGGTATTTGCACTCTGCACGGCAATGGGAGCACAAGAGTGACACTTTTTACCAGAAAACAACTCTTGCTCATAGGACCAGAAACTGCATGTGATTCAACTCCATTTATGACTGGGAAACAAACACCAGCTCGCCTTACAAGAAACACACTCTGCTTTTGAGAAAAGAGCACTCTTTTACTCTACTGTGTTTCCTATAGGGCCAGAACAGTGAAAATACTCAGAACAAAAGAACTGTGCTTCCTGCACACACGGGCCATATCTAGTTCAACTCTGCTTAGGAAACTGACTAGAACAGTAGCTCCTCTTCAGTCCAAAACACTGTACTTGCTGGGAACATACGCGAGTGCTATTTGCACTGTGTAAAGCAAAGGGAGTGCAATAGTGACTCTTCTTACCAGAAAACAATTCTGGCTCTTAGGACCAGAAACTGCATGTGATTCAACTAGACTTAGGACTGGGAAACAAACACTATCTTGCCTTACACGAAACAAGCTCTGCTTTTGAGAAAAGGGCACACTTCTACTCTACTGTGTTTCCTATGAGGTCCGAACAGTGAGCTTGCTCAGAACAAAAGAACTGTGCTTCCAACACACACGGGCCATATCTAGTTCAACTCTGCTTAGGAAACTGACAAGAACAGTAGCTCCTCTTCAGTCCAATACACTGTACTTGATTGGAACAGACACAAGTGCTATTTGTACTGTGTATGGCAATGGGAGCGCAATTGTGACTCTTCTTACCAAAAAACAGCTCTACTCATAGGACCAGAAACTGCATGTGATTCAACTTCATTTAGGACTGGGAAACAAACGCTAGCTCACCTTACAAGAAACACACTCTGCTTCTGAGAAAAGAGCTCTATTCTACTCTACTGTGTTTTCTATAGAGCCAAAACAGTGAGCTTGCTCAGAACAAAAGAACTGTGCTTCCTACACATGGCCATATCTAGTTGAATTCTGCTTAGGAAACTGACAATAACAGTAGATCCTACTCAGTCCAATACACTGTACATGCTGGGAACAGACGCCAGTGCTATTTGTAATATGTATGACAGTGGGAGCACAATAGTGACTCTTCTTAACAGAAGACAACTCTTGCTCGTAGGACCAGAAACTGCATGTGATTCAACTCCATTTAGGACTGGGAAACAAACGCTAGCTCGCCTTACAAGAAACACACTCTGTTTTTGAGAAAAGAGCACTCTTCTACTCTTCTGTGTTTCCTTTGGTGTCCAAACAGTGAGCTTGCTCAGAACCAAAGAACTGTGCTTCCTACACAAACGGGCCATATCAGTTCAACTCTGCTTAGGAAACTGACAAGAACAGTAGCTACTCTTCAGTCCAATACACAGTACGTGATGGGAACAGACGCGAGTGCTATTTGCACTGTGTATGGCAATGGGAGCGCAATAGTGACTCTTCTTTCCAGAAAACAACTCTTGCTCGTAGGACCAGAAACTGCATGTGATGCAACTCCATTTAGAACTGGGAAACAAACGCTAGCTCGCCTTACAATAAACTCACTCTGCTTTTGAGAAAAGAGCACTCTTCTACTCTACTGTGTTTCCTATAGGGCCAGAACAGTGAGCTTACTCAGAACAAAAGAACTGTGCTTCCTACACACACGGGCCATATCTAGTTCAACTCTGCTTAGGAATCTGACAAGGACAGTAGATCCTCTTCAGTCCAGTACATTGTACATGCTGGGAAAAGACGCCAGTCCTATTTGTACTGTGTAGGGGAATGGGAGCGCAATAGTGTCTTTTCTTACCAGAAAACAACTCTTGCTCCTAGGACCAGAAACTGCATGTGATTCAACTCCATTTTGGACTGGGAAACAAACGCTAGCTCGCCTTACAAGAAACACACTCTGCTTTTGAGAAAAGAGCACTCTTTTACTATACTGTGTTTTCTATAGAGCCAAAACAGTGAGCTTGCTCAGAACAAAAGAACGGTGCTTCCTAAACACACGGCCATATCTAGTTCAATTCTGCTTAGGAAACTGACAATAACAGTAGATCCTCCTCAGTCCAATACACTGTACATGCTGTGAACAGACGCCAGTGCTACTTGTAATGTGTATGACAATGGGAGCGCAATAGTGACTCTTCTTACCAGAAGACATCTCTTGCTCGTAGGACCAGAAACTGCATGTGATTCAACTCCATTTAGGACTGGGAAACAAACACTAGCTCGCCTTTCAAGAAACACACTCTGCTTTTGAGAAAAGAGCACTCTTCTACTTTACTGTGTTTTCTATAGAGCCAAAACAGTGAGCTTGCTCAGAACAAAAGAATTGTGCTTCCTACACACATGGACCATATCTAGTTCAATTCTGCTTAGGAAACTGACAATAACAGTAGATCCTACTCAGTCCAATACACTGTACATGCTGGGAACAGACACCAGTGCTATTTGAAATGTATATGACAATGGGAGCGCAATAGTGACTCTTCATACCAGAAGACAACTCTTATTCGTAGGAGCATAAACTGCATTTGATTCAACTCCATTTAGGACTGGGAAACAAAGGCTAGCTCGTCTTACAAGAAACACACTCTGCTTTTGAGAAAAGAGCACTCTTCTACTCTTAGGTGTTTCCTTTGGGGTCCAAACAGTGAGCTTGTTCAGAACAAAAGAACTGTGCTTCCTACACACACGGGCCATATGAGTTCAACTCTACTTAGGAAACTGACAAGAACAGTATCTCCTCTTCATCCAATACACTGTACTTGCTGGAAAAAGACACGAGTGCTATTTGCACTGTATATGGCAATGGGAGCGCAATAGTGACTCTTCTTACCAGAAAACAACTCTTGCTCGTAGGACCAGAAACTGCATGGGATTCAACTCCATTTCAGACTGGGAAACAAACACTAGCTCGCCTTACAAGAAACACACTCTGCTTTTGAAAAAAGAGCACTCTTCTACTCTACTGTTTTTCCTATGGGGTCCAAACAGTGAGCTTATTCAGAACAAAAGTACTGTGCTTCCTACACACAAGGTCATATCTAGTTCAATTCTGCTTAGGAAACTGACAAGAATAGTAGATCCTCTTCAGTCCAATACACTGTAGTTGCTGGGAACAGACGGGAGTGCTAATTGCCCTGTGTATGACAATGGGAGTGCAATAGTGACTCTTCTTACCAGAAAACAACTCTTGCTCGTAGGAACAGAAACTGCATGTGATTCAACTTCATTTAGGACTGGGAAACAAACTCTAGCTCGCCTTACAAGAAACACACTCTGCTTTTGAGAAAAGAGCACTCTTCTACTCTAAAGTGTTTCCTATGGGGTCCGAAAAGTGAGCTTGCTCAGAACAAAAGAACTGTGCTTCCTACACACAGGGGCCATATCTAGTTCAACTCTGCTTAGGAAACTGACAAGAACACTAGCTCATCTTCAGTCAAGTACACTGTACTTGCTGCGAACAGATGTGAGTGCTATTTGCACTGTGTATGGCAATGGGAGCGCAATAGTGACTCTTCTTACCAGAAAACAACTATTGCTCGTAGAACCAGAAACTGCATGTGATGCAACTCCATTTAGAACTGGGAAACAAACGCTAGCTCACCTTACAATAAACTCACTCTGCTTTTGAGAAAAGAGCACTCTTCTACTCTACTGTGTTTCCTATAGGGCCAGAACAGTGAGCTTGCTCAGAACAAAAGAACTGTGCTTCCTACACACACGGGCCATATTTAGTTCAACTCTGCTTAGGAATATGACAAGGACAGTAGATCCTCTTCAGTCCAATACATTGTACATGCTGGGAAAAGACGCCAGTCCTATTTGCACTGTGTAGGGGAATGGGCGCGCAATAGTGTCTTTTCTTACCAGAAAACAACTCTTGCTCGTAGGACCAGTAACTGCATGTGATTCAACTCCATTTAGGACTGAAAAACAAATGCTAGCTCGCCTTACAAGAAACACACTCTGCTTTTGAGAAAAGGGCACTCTTCTACTCTACAGTATTTCCTATAGGGCCAAAACAGTGAGCATGCTCAGAAAAAAAGAACTGTGCTTCCTACACACAAGGCCATATCTAGTTCAATTCTGCTTAGGAAACTGACAATAACAGTAGATCCTCCTCAGTCCAATACACTGTACATGCTGTGAACAGACGCCAGTGCTATTTGTAATGTGTATGACAATGGGAGCGCAATAGTGACTCTTCTTACCAGAAGACAACTCTTGCTCGTAGGACCAGAAACTGCATGTGATTCAACTCCATTTAGGACTGGGAAACAAACACTAGCTCGCCTTTCAAGAAACACACTCTGCTTTTGAGAAAAGAGCACTCTTCTACTCTACTGTGTTTTCTATAGAGCCAAAACAGTGAGCTTGCTCAGAACAAAAGAACTGTGCTTCCTACACACACGGGCCATATCAGTTCAACTCTACTTAGGAAACTGACAAGAACAGTATCTCCTCTTCATCCAATACACTGTACTTGCTGGGAACAGACACGAGTGCTATTTGCACTGTATATGGCAATGGGAGCACAATAGTGACTCTTCTTACCAGAAAACAACTCTTGCTCGTAGGACCAGAAACTGCATGGGATTCAACTCCATTTCAGACTGGGAAACAAACACTAGCTCGCCTTACAAGAAACACACTCTGCTTTTGAAAAAAGAGCACTCTTCTACTCTACTGTTTTTCCTATGGGGTCCAAACAGTGAGCTTATTCAGAACAAAAGTACTGTGCTTCCTACACACATGGTCATATCTAGTTCAATTCTGCTTAGGAAACTGACAAGAATAGTAGAACCTCTTCAGTCCAATACACTGTAGTTGCGGGAAACAGACGGGAGTGCTAATTGCCCTGTGTATGACAATGGGAGTGCAATAGTGACTCTTCTTACCAGAAAACAACTCTTGCTCGTAGGAACAGAAACTGCATGTGATTCAACTTCATTTAGGACTGGGAAACAAACTCTAGCTCGCCTTACAAGAAACACACTCTGCTTTTGAGAAAAGAGCACTCTTCTACTCTAAAGTGTTTCCTATGGGGTCCGATCAGTGAGCTTGCTCAGAACAAAAGAAGTGTGCTTCCTACACACAGGGGCCATATCTAGTTCAACTCTGCTTAGGAAACTGACAAGAACACTAGCTCATCTTCAGTCATATACACTGTACTTGCTGCGAACAGATGCGAGTGTATTTGCACTGTGTATGGCAATGGGAGCACAATAGTGACTCTTCTTACCAGAAAACAACTCTTTCTCGTATGACCAGAAACTGCATGTGATTCAACTCCATTTATGACTGGGAAACAAACACCAGCTCACCTTACAAGAAACACACTCTGCTTTTGAGAAAAGAGCACTCTTCTACTCTACTGTGTTTCCTATAGTGCCAGAACAGTGAGCTTGCTCAGAACAAAAGAACTGTGCTTCCTACACACACGGGCCATATCTAGTTCAACTCTGCTTAGGAATCTGACAAGGACAGTAGATCCTTTTCAGTCCAATACATTGTACATGCTGGGAAAAGACGCCAGTCCTATTTGCACTGTGTAGGGGAATGGGAGCGCAATAGTGTCTTTTCTTACCAGAAAAAAAACTCTTGCTCGTAGGACCAGTAACTGCATGTGATTCAACTCCATTTAGGACTGAAAAACAAATGCTAGCTCGCCTTACAAGAAACACACTCTGCTTTTGAGAAAAGGGCACTCTTCTACTCTACAGTATTTCCTATAGGGTCAGAACAGTGAGCTTGCTCAGAACAAAGGATCTGTGATTCCTACACACACGGTCATATCTAGTTCAATTCTACTTATGAAACTGACAAGAACAGTAGATCCTCTTCAGTCCCATACACTGTACTTGCTGGGAACAGATGCCAGTGCTATTTGTAATGTGTATGACAATGGGAGCGCAATAGTGACTCTTCTTACCAGAAAACATCTCTTGCTCCTAGGACCAGAAACTGCATGTGATTCAACTCCATTTAGGACTGGGAAACAAACGCTAGCTCGCCTTACAAGAAACACACTCTGCTTTGAGAAAAGAGCACTCTTTTACTATACTGTGTTTTCTATAGAGCCAAAACAGTGAGCTTGCTCAGAACAAAAGAACTGTGCTTCCTAAACACACGGCCATATCTAGTTCAATTCTGCTTAGGAAACTGACAATAACAGTAGATCCTCCTCAGTCCAATACACTGTACATGCTGTGAACAGACGCCAGGGCTATTTGTAATGTGTATGACAATGGGAGCGCAATAGTGACTCTTCTTACCAGAAGACAACTCTTGCTCGTAGGACCAGAAACTGCATGTGATTCAACTCCATTTAGGACTGGGAAACAAACACTAGCTCGCCTTTCAATAAACACACTCTGCTTTTGAGAAAAGAGCACTCTTCTACTTTACTGTGTTTTCTATAGAGCCAAAACAGTGAGCTTGCTCAGAACAAAAGAACTGTGCTTCCTACACACATGGACCATATCTAGTTCAATTCTGCTTAGGAAACTGACAATAACAGTAGATCCTACTCAGTCCAATACACTGTACATGCTGGGAACAGACGCCAGTGCTATTTGAAATGCATATGACAATGGGAGCGCAATAGTGACTCTTCATACCAGAAGACAACTCTTATTCGTAGGAGCATAAACTGCATTTGATTCAACTCCATTTAGGACTGGGAAACAAAGGCTAGCTCGCCTTACAAGAAACATACTCTGCTTATGAGAAAAGAGCACTCTTCTACTCTTAGGTGTTTCCTTTGGGGTCCAAACAGTGAGCTTGCTCAGAACAAAAGAACTGTGCTTCCTACACACACGGGCCATATCAGTTCAACTCTACTTAGGAAACTGACAAGAACAGTATCTCCTCTTCATCCAGTACACTGTACTTGCTGGGAACAGACACGAGTGCTATTTACACTGTATATGGCAATGGGAGCGCAATAGTGACTCTTCTTACCAGAAAACAACTCTTGCTCGTAGGACCAGAAACTGCATGGGATTCAACTCCATTTCAGACTGGGAAACAAACACTAGCTCGCCTTACAAGAAACACACTCTGCTTTTGAAAAAAGAGCACTCTTCTACTCTACTGTTTTTCCTATGGGGTCCAAACAGTGAGCTTATTCAGAACAAAAGTACTGTGCTTCCTACACACATGGTCATATCTAGTTCAATTCTGCTTAGGAAACTGACAAGAATAGTAGATCCTCTTCAGTCCAATACACTGTAGTTGCTGGGAACAGACGGGAGTGCTAATTGCCCTGTGTATGACAATGGGAGTGCAATAGTGACTCTTCTTACCAGAAAACAACTCTTGCTTGTAGGACCAGAAACTGCATGTGATTCAACTTCATTTAGGACTGGGAAACAAACTCTAGCTCGCCTTACAAGAAACACACTCTGCTTTTGAGAAAAGAGCACTCTTCTACTCTAAAGTTTTTCCTATGGGTTCCGAACAGTGAGCTTGCTCAGAACAAAAGAAGTGTGCTTCCTACACACAGGGGCCATATCTAGTTCAACTCTGCTTAGGAATCTGACAAAAACACTAGCTCATCTTCAGTCAAATACACTGTACTTGCTGCGAACAGATGCGAGTGCTATTTGCACTGTGTATGGCAATGGGAGCGCAATAGTGACTCTTCTTACCAGAAAACAACTATTGCTCGTAGAACCAGAAACTGCATGTGATGCAACTCCATTTAGAACTGGGAAACAAACGCTAGCTCGCCTTACAATAAACTCACTCTGCTTTTGAGAAAAGAGCACTCTTCTACTCTACTGTGTTTCCTATAGGGCCAGAACAGTGAGCTTGCTCAGAACAAAAGAACTGTGCTTCCTACACACACGGGCCATATCTAGTTCAACTCTGCTTAGGAATCTGACAAGGACAGTAGATCCTCTTCAGTCCAATACATTGTACATGCTGGGAAAAGACGCCAGTCCTATTTGGACTGTGTAGGGGAATGGGAGCGCAATAGTGTCTTTTCTTACCAGAAAACAACTCTTGCTGGTAGGACCAGAAACTGCATGTGATTCAACTCCATTTAGGACTGAAAAACAAATGCTAGCTTGCCTTACAAGAAACACACTCTGCTTTTGAGAAAAGGGCACTCTTCTACTCTACAGTATTTCCTATAGGGCCAAAACAGTGAGCATGCTCAGAAAAAAAGAACTGTGCTTCCTACACACACGCCCATATCTAGTTCAATTCTGCTTAGGAAACTGACAAGAACAGTAGATCCTCTTCATTCCAATACACTGTACATGCTGGGAACAGACGCCAGTGCTATTTGTAATGTGTATGACAATGGGAGCGCAATAGTGTCTCTTCTAACAGGAAAACAACTCTTGATCGTAGGACCAGAACCTGCATGTGATTCAACTCTATTTAGGACTGAAAAACAAACGCTAGGTCGCCTTACAAGAAACACACACTGCTTTTGAGAAAAGGGCTCTCTTCTACTCTACTGTGTTTCCTATAGGGTCAGAACAGTGAGCTTGCTCAGAACAAAAGATCTGTGCTTCCTACACACACGGTCATATCTAGTTCAATTCTGCTTATGAAACTGACAAGAACAGTAGATCCTCTTCAGTCCCATACACTGTACTTGCTGGGAACAGACGACAGTGCTATTTGTAATGTGTATGACATTGGGAGCGCAATAGTGACTCTTCTTACCAGAAAACATCTCTTGCTCCTAGGACCAGAAACTGCATGTGATTCAACTCCATTTAGAACTGGGAAACAAACGCTAGCTCGCCTTACAAGAAACACACTCTGCTTTTGAGAAAAGAGCACTCTTTTAATATACTGTGTTTTCTATAGAGCCAAAACAGTGAGCTTGCTCAGAACAAAAGAACTGTGCTTCCTAAACACACGGCCATATCTAGTTCAATTCTGCTTAGGAAACTGACAATAACAGTAGATCCTCCTCAGTCCAATACACTGTACATGCTGTGAACAGACGCCAGTGCTATTTGTAATGTGTATGACAATGGGAGCGCAATAGTGACTCTTCTTACCAGAAGACAACTCTTGCTCGTAGGACCAGAAACTGCATGTGATTCAACTCCATTTAGGACTGGGAAACAAACACTAGCTCGCCTTTCAAGAAACACACTCTGCTTTTGAGAAAAGAGCACTCTTCTACTCTACTGTGTTTTCTATAGAGCCAAAACAGTGAGCTTGCTCAGAACAAAAGAACTGTGCTTCCTACACACATGGACCATATCTAGTTCAATTCTGCTTAGGAAACTGACAATAAAAGGAGATCCTACTCAGTCCAATACACTGTACATGCTGGGAACAGACGCCAGTGCTATTTGAAATGTATATGACAATGGGAGCGCAATAGTGACTCTTCATACCAGAAGACAACTCTTATTCGTAGGAGCATAAACTGCATTTGATTCAACTCCATTTAGGACTGGGAAACAAAGGCTAGCTCGCCTTAGAAGAAACACACTCTGCTTTTGAGAAAAGAGCCCTCTTCTAATCTAAAGTATTTCCTATGCGGTCCGAACAGTGAGCTTGCTCAGAAAAAAAGAACTGTGCTTCCTACACACACGAGCCATATCTAGTTCAACTCTGCTTAGGAAAATGACAAGAACAGTAGCTCATCTTCAGTCCAATACACTGTACTTGCTGGTAACAGACGCGAGTGCTATTTGCACTGTGTAGGGGAATGGGAGTGCAATAGTGAATTTCCTTACCAGAAAACAACTCTTGCTCATGGGACCAAAAACTGCATGTGATTCAACTCCATTTAGGACTGGGAAACAAACGCTAGCTCGCCTTAGAAGAAACACACTCTGCATTTGAGAAAAGAGCACTCTTCTACTCTACTGTGATTCCTATAGAGCCAAAACAGTGAGCTTGCTCAGAACAAAAGAACTGTGCTTCCTACACACACGGCCATATCTGGTTCAATTCTGCTTAGGAAACTGACAAGAACAGTAGATCCTCTTCAGTCCAATACACTGTACATGCTGGGAATAGACGCCATTGCTATTTGCCTTGTGTATGACAATGGGAGCGCAATAGTGACTCTTCTTACCAGAAAACAACTCTTGCTAGTAGGACCAGAAACTGCATGTAATTCAACTCCATTTAGGACTGGGAAACAAACGCTAGCTCGCCTTACAAGAAACACACTCTGCTTTTGAGAAAAGAGCACTCTTCTACTCTTCTGTGTTTCCTTTGGGGTGCAAACAGTGTGCTTGCTCAGAACAAAAGAACTGTGCTTCCTACACACACGGGCCATATCTAGTTCAACTCTGCTTAGGAAACTGACAAAAACAGTAGCTCCTCTTCTGTCCAATACACTGTACTTGCTGGGAACAGACGCGAGAGCTATTTGCACTGTATATGGCAATGGGAGCCCAAAAACGACTCTTCTTACCAGAAAACAACTCTTGCTCGTAGGACCAAAAACTGCATGGGATTCAACTCCATTTCAGACTGGGAAACAAACACTAGCTCTCCTTACAAGAAACACACTCTGCTTTTGAGAAAAGAGCACTCTTCTACTATACTGTGTTTCCTACAGGGCCAGAACAGTGAGCTTGCTCAGAACAAAAGAACTTTGATTCCTACACACACGGGCTATATCTAGTTCAACTCTGCTTAGGAGACTGACAAGAACAGTAGCTCCTCTTCGTCAAATACACTGTACATGCTGGGAATAGACGCCAGTGCTATTTGCACTGTGTCTGGCAATGGGAGCGCAATAGTGACTCTTCTTCCCAGAAAACAACTCTTGCTTGTACGACCAAAAACTGCATGTGATTCAACTACATTTAGGTCTGGGAAACAAACGCTAGCTCGCCTTACAAGAAACACACTCTGCTTTTGAGAAAAGAACACTCTTCTACTCTACTGTGTTTCCTATGCGGTCCGAAAAGTGAGCTTGCTCAGAACAAAAGAACTGTGCTTCCTACACACACGAGCCATATTTAGTTCAACTCTGCTTAGGAAACTGACAAGAACAGTAGCTCCTCTTCAGTCCAATACACTGTACTTCCTGGGAACAGACGCGAGTGCAACTTGCACTGTTTATGTCAATGGGAGCACAATAGTGACTCTTCTTACCAGAAAACAACTCTTGCTCATAGGACCAGAAACTGTATGGGATTCAACTCCATTTCTGTCTGGGAAACAAATGCTAGCTCGCCTTACAAGAAATACACACTGCTTTCGAGAAAAGAGCACTCTTCTACTCTACTGTGTTTTCTATAGAGTCAAAACAATGAGCTTGCTCAGAACAAAAGAACTTTACTTCCTACACACACGGCCATATCTAGTTCAAATCTGCTTAGGAAACTGACAAAAACAGTAGATCCTCCTCAGTCCAATACACTGTACATGCTGGGAACAGACGCCAGTGATATTTGTAATGTGTATGACAATGGGAGCACAATAGTGACTCTTCTTACCAGAAGACAACTTTTGCTCGTAGGACCAGAAACTGCATGTGATTCAACTCCATTTAGGACTGCGAAACAAATGCTAGCTCGCCTTACAACAAACACACTCTGCTTTTGAGAAAAGAGCCCTCTTCTACTCTAAAGTGTTTCCAATGGGGTACGAACAGTGAGCTTGCTCAGAACAAAGGAACTGTGCTTCCTACACACACGAGCCATATCTAGTTCAACTCTCCTTAGGAAAGTGACAGAAACAGTAGCTCTTCTTCAGTCCAATACACCGTACTTGCTGGGAACAGACGCCAGTGCTATTTGCCCTGTGTATGACAATGGGAGCGCAATAGTGACTCTTCTTACCAGAAAACAACTCTTGCTCGTAGGACCAAAAACTGAATGTGATTCAACTCCATTTAGGACTGGGAAACAAAGGCTGGCTCGCCTTACAAGAAACACACTCTGCTTTTGAGAAAAGAGCACTCTTCTACTCTACTGTGTTCCTATAGGGCCAAAACAATGAGCTTGCTCAGAACAAAAGAACTGTGCTTCCTACACACACGGTCATATATAGTTCAATTCTGCTTATGAAACTGACAAGAATAGTAGATCCTCTTCAGTCCAACACTCTGTAGTTGCTGGGAACGGACACGAGTGCTATTTGCCCAGTGTATGACAATGGGTGGGCAATAGTGACTCTTTTACCAGAAAACAATTCTTGCTCGTAGGACGAGAAACTGCATGTGATTCAACTCCATTTAGGACTCGGAAACAAAGGCTAGCTCGCCTTACGAGAAACACACTCTGCTTTTGAGAAAAGAGCCCTCTACTAATCTAAAGTGTTTCCTATGGGGTCCGAACAGTGAGGTTGCTCAGAACAAAGGAACTGTGCTTCCTACACACACGAGCCATATCTAGTTCAACTCAGCTTAGGAAACTGACAATAACAGTAGATCCTCCTCAGTTCAATACACTGTACATGCTGTGAACAGACGCCAGTGTTATTTGTAATGTGTATGACAATGGGAGCGCAATAGGGACTCTTCTTACCAGAAGAAAACTCTCGCTCGTAGGACCAGAAACTGCATGTGATTCAACTCCATTTAGGACTGGGAAACAAACACTAGCTCGCCTTACAAGAAACACACTCTGCTTTTGAGAAAAGAGCACTCATCTACTCTACTGAGTTTCCTATAAGGCCAGAACAGTGAGCTTGCTCAGAACAAAAGAACTGTGCTTCCTACACACAGGGGCCATATCTACATCAATTCTGCTTAGGAAACTGACAAGAACAATAGATCCTCTTCAGTCCAATACACTGTACATGCTGGGAATAGACGCCAGTGCTATTCGCCCTGTGTATGACAATGGGAGCGCAATAGTGACTCCTCTTAACAGAAAACAACTCTTGCTCGTAGGACCAGAAACTGCATGGGATTCAACTCCATTTCAGACTGGAAAAGAAACGCTAGCTCGCCTTACAAGAAACACACTCTGCTTTTGAGAAAAGAGCACTCTTCTACTCTACTGTGTTTCCTATGGGGTCCGAACAGTGAGCTTGCTCAGAACAAAAGAACTGTGCTTCCTACACACAGGGGCCATATCTAGTTCAACTCTGCTTAGGAAACTGACAAGAACAGTAGCTCATCTTCAGTCAAGTACACTGTACTTGCTGCGAACAGATGCGAGTGCTATTTGCACTGTGTATGGCAATGGGAGCGCAATAGTGACTCTTCTTACCAGAAAACAACTATTGCTCGTAGAACCAGAAACTGCATGTGATGCAACTCCATTTAGAACTGGGAAACAAACGCTAGCTCACCTTACAATAAACTCACTCTGCTTTTGAGAAAAGAGCACTCTTCTACTCTACTGTGTTTCCTATAGGGCCAGAACAGTGAGCTTGCTCAGAACAAAAGAACTGTGCTTCCTACACACACGGCCATATCTAGTTCAATTCTGCTTAGGAAACTGACAATAACAGTGGATCCTCTGCAGTCCAATACACTGTACTTGCTGGGAACAGACGCGAGTGCTATTTGCACTGTGTATGACAATGAGAGCGCAATAGTGACTCTTCTTACCAGAAAACAACTCTTGCTTGTAGGACCACAAGCTGCATGTGATTCAACTCCATTTAGGACTGAGAAACAAACACTAGCTCGCCTTACAAGAAACACACTCTGCTTTTGAGAAAAGAGCACTCTTCTACTCTACTGTGTTTCTTACAGTGCCAGAATAATGAGCTTGCGCAGAACAAAAGAACTTTGCTTCCTACACACACGGGCAATATCTGGTTCAACTATGCTTAGGAAACTGACAAGAACAGTAGCTCCTCTTCAGTCCAATACCTGTACATGCTGGGAACAGACGCAAGTGCTATTTGCCCTGTGTATGACATATGGAGCGCAATAGTGACTCTTCTTACCAGAAAAAAACTCTTGCTCGTAGGACCAGAAACTGCATGTGATTCAACTCCATTTAGGACTGAAAAACAAACGGTAGCTCGCCTTACAAGAAACACACTCTGCTTTTCAGAAAAGGGCACTCTTCTACTCTACTGTGTTTCCTATAGGGCAAAAACAGTGAGCTTGCTCAGAACAAAAGAACTGTGCTTCCTACACACACGGCCATATCTAGTTCAATTCTGCTTAGGAAACTGACAAGAACAGTAGCTCCTCTTCAGTCCAATACCTGTACATGCTGGGAATAGACGCGAGTGTTCTTTGCACTATGTATGGCAATGGGAGCACAATAGTGACTTTCCTTACCAGAAAACAACTCTAGCTCGTAGGACCCAAAACTGCATGTGATTCAACTCCATTTAGGACTGGAAACAAACGCTAGCTCGCCTTACAAGAAAAACACTCTGCTTTTGAGAAAAGAGCACTCTTCAACTCTACTGCGTTTCCTATAGGGCCAAAACAGTGAGCTTGCTCTGAAAAAAGGAACTGTGCTTCCTACACACACGGTCATATCTAGTTCAATTCTGCTTATGAAACTGACAAGAACACTAGATCCTCTTCAGTCCCATATACTGTACTTGCTGGGAACAGACGCCAGTGCTATTTGCCCTGTGTATGACAATGGGAGCGCAATAGTGACTCTTCTTACCAGAAAACAACTCTTGCTCGTAGGACCAGAAACTGCATGTGATTCAACTCCATTTAGGACTGGGAAACAAACACTAGCTCGCCTTACAAGAAACACACTCTGCTTTTGAGAAAAGAGCACTCATCTACTCTACTGAGTTTCCTATAAGGCCAGAACAGTGAGCTTGCTCAGAACAAAAGAACTGTGCTTCCTACACACAGGGGCCATATCTACATCAATTCTGCTTAGGAAACTGACAAGAACAATAGATCCTCTTCAGTCCAATACACTGTACATGCTGGGAATAGACGCCAGTGCTTTTCGCCCTGTGTATGACAAAGGGAGCGCAATAGTGACTCCTCTTAACAGAAAACAACTCTTGCTCGTAGGACCAGAAACTGCATGGGATTCAACTCCATTTCAGACTGGAAAAGAAACGCTAGCTCGCCTTACAAGAAACACACTCTGCTTTTGAGAAAAGAGCACTCTTCTACTCTACTGTGTTTCCTATGGGGTCCGAACAGTGAGCTTGCTCAGAACAAAAGAACTGTGCTTCCTACACACAGGGGCCATATCTAGTTCAACTCTGCTTAGGAAACTGACAAGAACAGTAGCTCATCTTCAGTCCAATACACTGTACTTGCTGCGAACAGACGCGAGTGCTATTTGCACTGTGTATGGCAATGGAAGCGCAATAGTGACTCTTCTTACCAGAAAACAACTCTTGCTTGTAAGACCAAAAACTACATGTGAGTCAACTCCATTTAGGACTGGGAAACAAACGCTAGCTCGCCTTACAAGAAACATACTCTGCTTTTGAGAAAAGAGCCCTCTTCTAATCTAAAGTGTTTCCTATGGGGTCCAAACAGTGAGCTTGCTCAGAACAAAAGAACTGTGCTTCCTACACACACGGCCATATCTAGTTCAATTCTGCTTAGGAAACTGACAATAACAGTGGATCCTCTGCAGTCCAATACACTGTACTTGCTGGGAACAGACGCGAGTGCTATTTGCACTGTGTATGACAATGAGAGCGCAATAGTGACTCTTCTTACCAGAAAACAACTCTTGCTTGTAGGACCACAAGCTGCATGTGATTCAACTCCATTTAGGACTGAGAAACAAACACTAGCTCGCCTTACAAGAAACACACTCTGCTTTTGAGAAAAGAGCACTCTTCTACTCTACTGTGTTTCTTACAGTGCCAGAATAATGAGCTTGCGCAGAACAAAAGAACTTTGCTTCCTACACACACGGGCGATATCTGGTTCAACTATGCTTAGGAAACTGACAAGAACAGTAGCTCCTCTTCAGTCCAATACCTGTACATGCTGGGAACAGACGCAAGTGCTATTTGCCCTGTGTATGACATATGGAGCGCAATAGTGACTCTTCTTACCAGAAAAAAACTCTTGCTCGTAGGACCAGAAACTGCATGTGATTCAACTCCATTTAGGACTGAAAAACAAACGGTAGCTCGCCTTACAAGAAACACACTCTGCTTTTCAGAAAAGGGCACTCTTCTACTCTACTGTGTTTCCTATAGGGCAAAAACAGTGAGCTTGCTCAGAACAAAAGAACTGTGCTTCCTACACACACGGCCATATCTAGTTCAATTCTGCTTAGGAAACTGACAAGAACAGTAGCTCCTCTTCAGTCCAATACCTGTACATGCTGGGAACAGACGCGAGTGTTCTTTGCACTATGTATGGCAATGGGAGCACAATAGTGACTTTCCTTACCAGAAAACAACTCTAGCTCGTAGGACCCAAAACTGCATGTGATTCAACTCCATTTAGGACTGGAAACAAACGCTAGCTCGCCTTACAAGAAAAACACTCTGCTTTTGAGAAAAGAGCACTCTTCAACTCTACTGCGTTTCCTATAGGGCCAAAACAGTGAGCTTGCTCTGAAAAAAGGAACTGTGCTTCCTACACACACGGTCATATCTAGTTCAATTCTGCTTATGAAACTGACAAGAACACTAGATCCTCTTCAGTCCCATATACTGTACTTGCTGGGAACAGACGCCAGTGCTATTTGCCCTGTGTATGACAATGGGAGCGCAATAGTGACTCTTCTTACCAGAAAACAACTCTTGCTCGTAGGACCAGAAACTGCATGTGATTCAACTCCATTTCAGTCTGGGAAACAAACACTAGCTCGCCTTACAAGAAACACACTCTGCTTTTGAGAAAAGAGCACTCTTCTACTCTACTGTGTTTCCTATGGGGTCCGAACAGTGAGCTTGCTCAGAACAAAAGAACTGTGCTTCCACACACAGGGGCCATATCTAGTTCAACTCTGCTTAGGAAACTGACAAGAACAGTAGCTCATCTTCAGTCCAATACACTGTACTTGCTGCGAACAGACGCGAGTGCTGTTTGCTGTGTGTATTTCAATGGGAGCACAATAGTGACTCTTCTTACCAGAAAACAACTCTTGCTCGTAGGACCAAAAACTACATGTGATTCAACTCCATTTAGGACTGGGAAACAAACGCTAGCTCGCCTTACAAGAAACACACTCTGCTTTTGAGAAAAGAGCACTCTTCTACACTACTGTGTTTCCTATAGGGCCAAAACAGTGATCTTGCTCAGAACAAAAGAACTGTGCTTCCTACACACACGGTCATATCTAGTTCAATTCTGCTTATGAAACTGACAAGAATAGTAGATCCTCTTCAGTCCAATACTCTGTATTTGCTGGAAACAGACGCGAGTGCTATTTGCCCAGTGTATGACAATGGGAGGGCAATAGTGACTCTTCTTACCAGAAAACAATTCTTGCTCGTAGGACCAGAAACTGCATGTGATTCAACTCCATTTAAGATTGGGAAACTAATGCTAGCTCGCCTTACAAGAAACACACACTGCTTTTGAGAAACGGGCACTCTTCTACTCTACTGTTTTTCTTATGCGGTCAGAACAATGAGCTTTCTCAGAACAGAAGAACTATGCTTCCTACACACACGGGAAATATCTAGATCAATTCTGCTTAGGAAACTGACAAGGACAGTAGATCCTCTTCAGTCCAATACACTGTACATGCTGGGAACAGACGCGAGTGCTATTTGCCCTGTGTATGACATATGGAGCACAATAGTGACTCTTCTTACCAGAAAACAACTCTTGCTCATAGGACCAGAAACTGCATGTAATTCAACTCCATTTAGGATTGGGAAACAAACGCTAGCTCGCCTTACAAGAAACACACTCTGCTTTTGAGAAAAGAGCAATCTTCTAATCTAATGTATTTCCTATGGGGTCCGAACAGTGAGCTTGCTCAGAACAAAAGAACTGTGCTTCCTACACACACGAGCCATATCTAGTTCAACTCTGCTTAGGAAACTGACAAGAACAGTAGCTCCTCTTCAGTCCAATACACTGTAATTCCTGCGAAGAGACGCGAGTGCTATTTGCACTGTGTATGGCAATGGGAGCGTAATAGTGACTCTTCTTACGAGAAAACAACTCTTGGTCATAGGACGAGAAACTGCATGGGATTCAACTCCATTTCTGACTGGAAAAGAAACACTAGCTCGCCTTACAAGAAACAGACTCTGCTATTGAGAAACGAGCACTCTTCTACTCTACTGTGTTTCCTATGTGATCCGAACAGTGAGCTTGCTCAGAACCAAAGAACTGTGCTTCCTACACACACGGGCCATATCTAGTTCAACTCTGATTAGGAAACTGACAAGAACAGTAGCTCCACTTCAGTCCAATACAGTGTATTTGCTGGGAACAGACGCGAGTGCTATTTGCACTGTGTAGGGGAATGGGAGCGCAATAGTGACTTTCCTTACCAGAAAACAACTCATGCTCATGGAAACAAAAACTGCATGTGATTCAACTCCATTTAGGACTGGGACACAAACCCTAGCTCGCCTTACAAGAAACACACACTGCTTTTGAGAAAAGAGCACTCTTCTACTCTCCTGTGTTTTCTATAGAGCCAAAACAGTGAGCTTGCTCAGAACAAAAGAACTGTACTTCCTACACACACGGCCATATCTAGTTCAATTCTGCTTAGGAAACTGACAATAACAGTGGATCCTCTTCAGTCCAATACACTGTACATGCTGGAAACAGACGCCAGTGCTATTTGTAATGTGTATGACAATGGGAGCACAATAGTGACTCTTCTTACCAGAAAACAACTCTTGCTCGTAGGACCAGAAACTGCATGTGATTCAACTCCATTTAGGACTCCGAAACAAACACTAGCTCGCCTTACAAGAAACACACTCTGCTTTTGAGAAAAAAGCACTCTTCTACTCTAATGTGTTTCCTTTGGGGTCCAAACAGTGAGCTTGCTCAGAACAAAAGAACTGTGCTTCCTACACACACACCCATATCTAGTTCAATTCTGCTTAGGAATCTGACAAGAACAGTAGCTCCTCTTCAGTCCAGTACACTGTACTTGCTGGGAACAGACGCGAGTGCTATTTGCACTGTGTATGGCAATGGGAGCACAATAGTGACTTTCCTTACCAGGAAACAACTCTTGCTGGTAGGACCAAAAACTGCATGTGATTCAACACCATTTGGGACTGGGAAACAAACGCTAGCTCGCCTTACAAGAAACACACTCTGCTTTTGAGAAAAGAGCACTCTTCTACTCTACTGTGTTTCCTATGTGGACCGAACAGTGTGCTTGCTCAGAACAAAAGAACTGTGCTTCCTACACACACGGCCCATATCTAGTTCCGTCTGCTTAGGATACTGACAAGAACAGTACCTCATCTTTAGTCCAATACACTGTACTTCCTGGGAACAGAAGCGAGTGCTATTTTCACTGTGTATGGAATGGGAGCGCAAAAGTGACTCTGCTTACCAGAAAACAACTCTTGCTGGTAGGACCAGAAACTGCATGGGATTCAGCTCCATTTCTGACTTGGAAACAAACACTAGCTCGCCTTACAAAAACACACTCTGCTTTTGAGAAAAGAGCACTCTTCTAGTCTACTGTGTTTCCTATAGGGCCAGAACAGTGAGCTTGCTCAGAACAAAAGAACTGTGCTTCCTACACACACGGCCATATCTAGTTCAATTCTGCTTAGGAACCTGACAAGAACAGTAGATCCTCTTCAGTCCAATACACTGTACTTGCTGAGAACAGAAGCCAGTGCTATTTGTCCTGTGTATGGCAATGGCAGCGCAATAGTGACTCTTCTTACCATAAAACAACACTTGCTCGTAGGACCAGAAACTGCATGTGATTCAACTCCATTTAGGACTGGGAAACAAACGCTCGCTGGCCTTACAAGAAACACACTCTGCTTTAGAGAAAAGAGCACTCTTCTACTCTACTTTTTTCCTATAGGGCCAGAACAGTGAGCTTGCTCAGAACAAAAGAACTGTGCTTCCTACACACACGGGCCATATCTAGTTCAACTCTGCTTAGGAAACTGACAAGAACAGTAGCTCCTCTTCAGTCCCATACACTGTATTTGCTGGGAACAGACGC
Organism: Peromyscus eremicus; assembly: GCF_949786415.1. NCBI lineage: Eukaryota > Metazoa > Chordata > Mammalia > Rodentia > Cricetidae > Peromyscus > Peromyscus eremicus. Next base: position 93,328 of record NW_026734908.1, on the reverse strand, counting down.
ATGTTCTATTTGCAGTGTGTATGGCAGTGGGAGCACAATAGTGACTTTCCTTACCAGAAAGCAACTCTTGCTCGTAGGACCAGAAACTGCATGTGATTCAACTCCATTTAGGACTGGGAAACAAACGCTAGCTTGTCTTCCAAGAAACACACTTTGCTTTTGAGAAAAGAGCACTCTTCTACTCTACTGTGCTTCCTATTGGGTCCGAACAGTGAGCTTGCTCAGAACAAAAGAACTGTGCTTCCTACACACACGGCCATATCTAGTTCAACTCTGCTTAGGAAACTGACAAGAACAGTAGCGCCTGTTCAGTCCAATACACTGTACTTGCGGGGAACAGACGCGAGTGCTATTTGCACTGTGTATGGCAATTGGAGCACAATAGTTTCTCGTCTTACCAGAAAACAACTCTGGCTCGTAGGACAAAAAACTATATGTGACTCAACTCCATTTAAGACTGGGAAACAAACGCTAGCTCGCCTTCCAAGAAACACACTCTGCTTTTGAGAAAAGAGCACTCTTCTATTCTACTGTGTTTCCTATGGTTCCGAACAGTGAGCTTGCTCAGAACAAAAAAACTGTGCTTCCTACACACACGGCCATATCTAGTTCAAGTCTGCTTAGGAACCTGACAAGAACAGTAGCGCCTGTTCAGTCCAATACACTGTACTTGCTGGGAACAGACGCCAGTGCTATTTGTCCTGTGTATGGCAATGGCAGCACAATAGTGACTCTTCTTACCAGAAAACAACTCTTGCTCATAGGACCAGAAACTGCATGGGATTCAACTCCATTTAGGACTGGGAAACAAACGCTAGCTCGCCTTACAAGAAACACACTCTGCTTTTGAGAAAAGAGCACTCTACTACATTACTGTGTTTCCTATGGGGTCCAAACAGTGAGCTTGCTCAGAACAAAAGAACTGTGCTTCCTACACACACGGGACATATCTCGTTCAACTCTGCTTAGGAAACTGACAAGAACAGTAGCTTCTCTTCAGTCTGATACACTGTACTTGCTGGGAACAGACGCGAGTGCTATTTGCACTGTGTATGACAATGGGAGCGCAATAGTGACTTTCCATACCAGAAAACAACTCTTGCTCGTAGGACCAGAACCTGCCTGTGATTGAACTCCATTTATGGCTGGGAAACAAACGCTGGCTCACCTTACAAGAAACACACTCTGCTTTTGAGAAAGGAGAACTCTTCTACTCTACTGTATTTCCCACAGGGCCAGAACAGTGAGCTTGCTCAGAACAAAAGAACTGTGCTTCCTACACACACGGCCATATCTAGTTCAATTCTGCTTACGAACCTGACAAGAACTGTAGATCCTCTTCAGTCCAATACACTGTATTTGCTGGGAACACACGCCAGTGCTATTTATCTTGTGTACGGCAATGGCAGCGCAATATTGACTCTTCTTACCATAAAACAACTCTTCCTCGTAGGACCAGAAACTGCATGTGATTCAACTCCATTTAGGACTGGGAAACAAACACTAGCTCGCCTTACTAGAAACACACTCTGCTTTTGAGAAAAGAGCACTCTTCTACACTACTGTGTTTCCTATATGGCCAGAACAGTGAGCTTGCACAGAACAAAAAAACTGTGCTTCCTACACACACGGTCTATATCTAGTTCAACTCTGCTTAGGAAACTGACAAGAACAGTAGCTCCTCTTCAGTCCAATACACTGTACTTACGTGGAACAGACACGAGTGCTATTTGCACTGTGTATGGCAATGAGAGCACAATAGTGACTTTCCTTACCAGAAAACAACTCTTGTTCGTAGGACCAGAAACTGCATGGGATTCAACTTCATTTAGGACAAGGAAACAAACGCTAGCTCGACTTACAAGAAACACACCCTGCTTTAGAGAAAAGAGCACTCTTCTACTCTTCTGTGTTTCCTATGAGGTCCAAACAGTGAGCTTGCTTAGAACAAAAGAACTGTGCTTCCTACACACATGGACCATATCTAGTTCAATTCTGCTTAGGAAACTGACAAGAACAGTAGCTCCTATACAGTCCCATACTCTGTAATTGCTGGGAACAGACGCGAGTGCTATTTGCACTGTGTATGGCATTTGGAGCACAATAGTGACTCTTCTTACCAGAAAACAATTCTTGCTCGTAGGACCAGAAACTGCATGTGATTCAACCCCATTTAGGACTGGGAAACAAACGCTAGCTCGCGATAGAAGAAACACACTCTGCTTTTGAGAAAAGAGCCATCTTCTACTCTAAAGTGTTTCCTAAGGGGTCTGAACAGTGAACTTACTCAGAACAAAAGAACTGTGCTTCCTACACACAGGGGCCATATCTAGTTCAACTCTGCTTAGGAAACTGACAAGAACAGTAGCTCATCTTCAGTCCAATACACTGTACTTTCTGGGAACAGACGCGAGTGCTATTTGCACTATGTATGGCAATGGGAGCGCAATAGTGACTTTCCTTACCAGAAAACAACTCATGCTAGTAGGAACAAAACTGTATGTGATTCAACTCCATTTAGGACTTGGAAAAAACGCTAGCTCGCATTACAAGAAACACACTCTGCTTTTGAGAAAAGAGCACTCATCTACGCTACTGTGTTTCCTATAAGGCCTGAACAGTGAGCTTGCTCAGAACAAAAGAACTGTGCTTCCTACACACACACACATATCTAGTTCAATTCTTCTTAGGAAACTGACAAGAACAGTAGCTCCTCTTCAGACCAGTACACTGTACTTGCTGGGAACAGACGCGAGTGCTATTTGCACTGTGTATGGCAATGGGAGCACAATAGTGACTTTCCTTACCAGAAAACAACTCTTGCTCGTAGGACCAAAAACTGCCTGTGATTCAACACCATTTGGGACTGGGAAAAAACGCTAGCTTGCCTTATAAGAAACACACTCTGCTTTTGAGAAAAGAGCACTCTTCTACTCTACTGGGTTTCCTATTGGGACCGAACAGTGAGCTTGCTCAGAACAAAAAAACTGTGCTTCCTACACACACGGGCCATATCTTTTTCAACTCTGCTTAGGATACTGACAAGAACAGTAGCTCCTCTTTAGTCCAATACACTGTACTTCCTGGGAACAGAAGCGAGTGCTATTTTCACTGTGTATGGAATGGGAGCGCAAAAGTGACTCTTCTTACCAGAAAAAAACTCTTGCTGGTAGGACCAGAAACTGCATGGGATTCAACTCCAATTCTGACTGGGAAACAAACACTAGCTCGCCTTACAAGAATCACACTCTGCTTTTGAGAAAAGAGCACTCTTCTACATTACTGTGTTTCCTATGGGGTCCAAATAGTAAGCTTGCTCAGAACAAAAGAACTGTGCTTCCTACACACACGGGACATATCTCGTTCAATTCTGCTTAGGAAACTGACAAGAACAGTAGCTTCTCTTCAGACTGATACACTGTATTGCTGGGAACAGACGCGAGTGCTATTTGCACTGTGTATGACAATGGGAGCGCAATAGTGACTTTCCTTACCAGAAAACAACTCTTGCTCGTAGGACCAGAACCTGCATGTGATTGAACTCCATTTATGGCTGGGAAACAAACGCTAGCTCGCCTTACAAGAAACACACTCTGCTTTTGAGAAAGGAGCACTCTTCTACTCTACTGTGTTTCCTACAGGGCCAGAACAGTGAGCGTGCTCAGAACAAAAGAACTGTGATTCCTACACACACGGCAATATCTAGTTCAATTCTGCTTACGAACCTGACAAGAACAGTAGATCCTTTTCAGTCCAATACACTGTATTTGCTGGGAACAGACGCCAGTGCTATTTATCTTGTGTATGGCAATGACTGTGCAATATTGACTCTTCTTACCAGAAAACAACTCTTGCTCATAGGACCAGAAACTGCATGTGATTCAACTCCATTTAGGACTGGGAAACAAACGCTAGCTCTCCTTACAAAAAACACACTCTGCTTTTGAGAAAAGAGCATTCTTCTACTCTACTGTGTTTCCTATGGGGTCCAAACAGTGAGCTTGCTCAGAATAAAAGAACTGTGCTTCCTACACACACCGACCATATCTAGTTCAACTCTACTTAGGAAACTGACAAGAACAGTAGATCCTCTTCAGTCCGATACACTGTACTTGCTGGGAACAGACACCAGTGCTATTTGTCCTGTGTATGGCAATGGCAGCACAATATTGACTCTTCTTACCATAAAACAACTCTTGCTCGTAGGACCAGAAACTGCATGTGATTCAACTCTATTAAGGACTGGGAAACAAACGCTAGCTGGCCTTACAAGAAACATACTCTGCTTTAGAGAAAAGAGCACTCTTGTACTCTACTGTGTTTATTATAAGGCCTGAACAGTGAGATTGCTCAGAACAAAAAAACTGTGCTTCCTACACACATGGCCATATCTAGTTCAAGTCTGCTTAGGAAACTGACAAGAACAGTATCTCCTCTTCAGTCCGATACACTGTACTTGCTGGGAACAGACGCGAGTGCTATTTGCACTGTGTATGGCAATTGGAGCACAATAGTGACTCGTCTTACCAGAAAACAACTCTTGCTCGTAGGACCAAAAACTGCATGTGACTCAACTCCATTTAGGACTGGGAAACAAACGCGAGCTTGCCTTACAAGAAACACACTCTGCTTTAGATAAAAGAGCACTCTTCTACTCTACTTGTTTCCTATAGGGCCAGAACAGTGAGCTTGCTCAGAACAAAAGAACTGTGCTTCCTACACACACGGGCCATATCTAGTTCAACTCTGCTTAGGAAACTGACAAGAACAGTAGCTCCTCTTCAGTCTGATACACTGTACTTGCTGGGAACAGACACGAGTGCTATTTGCACTGTGTATGACAATGGGAGCGCAATACTGACTTTCCTTACCAGAAAACAACTCTTGTTCGTAGGACCAGAAACTGCATGGGATTCAACTTCATTTAGGACAAGGAAACAAACGCTAGCTCGACTTACAAGAAACACACTCTGCTTTAGAGAAAAGAGCACTCTTCTGCTCTTGTGTGTTTCCTATGTGGTCCCAACAGTGAGCTTGCTTAGAACAAAAGAACTGTGCTTCCTACACACATGGACCATATCTAGTTCAATTCTGCTTAGGAAACTGACAAGAACAGTAGCTCCTATACGGTCCCATACTCTGTACTTGATGGGAACAGACGCGAGTGCTATTTGCACTGTGTATGGCATTTGGAGTGCAATAGTGACTCTTCTTACCAGAAAACAATTCTTGCTCATAGGACCAGAAACTGCATGTGACTCAACTCCATTTAGGACTGGGAAACAAACGCAAGCTCGTGATAGAAGAAACACACTCTGCTTTTGAGAAAAGAGCCATCTTATACTCTAAAGTGTTTCCTAAGGGGTCTGAACAGTGAACTTGCTCAGAACAAAAGAACTGTGCTTCCTACACACAGGGGCCATATCTAGTTCAACTCTGCTTAGGAAACTGACAAGAACAGTAGCTCATCTTCAGTCCAATACACTGTACTTGCTGCGAACAGACGCGAGTGCTATTTGCACTGTGTATGGCAATGGAATCGCAATAGTGACTCTTCTTACCAGAAAACAACTCTTGCTTGTAAGACCAAAAACAACATGTGAGTCAACTCCATTTAGGACTGGGAAACAAACGCTAGCTCGCCTTACAAGAAACACACTCTGCTTTTGAGAAAAGAGCACTCTTCTAGTCTACTGTGTTTCCTATAGGGCCAGAACAGTGAGCTTGCTCAGAACAAAAGAACTGTGCTTCCTACACACACGGCCATATCTAGTTCAATTCTGCTTAGAAACCTGACAAGAACAGTAGATCCTCTTCAGTCCAATACACTGTACTTGCTGGGAACAGACGCCAGTGCTATTTGTCCTGTGTATGGCAATGGCAGCACAATAGTGACTCTTCTTACCATAAAACAACTCTTGCTCGTAGGACCAGAAACTGCATGTGATTCAACTCCATTTAGGACCTGGGAAACAAACGCTTGCTGGCCTTACAAGAAACACACTCTGCTTTTGAGAAAAGAGCAGTCTTCTAATCTACTGTGTTTCCTATATGGCCAGAACAGTGAGCTTGCTCCGAACAAAAGAACTGTGCTTCCTACACACGGGCCATATCTAGTTCAACTCTGCTTAGGAAACTGACACGAACAGGAGCTCCTCTTCAGTCCGATACACTGTACTTGCTGGGAACAGACGCGAGTGCTATTTGCACTGTGGATGGCAATGGGAGCACAATAGTGACTTTCCTTTCCAGATAACAACTCTTGCTCCTAGGACCAGTAACTGCATGTGACTCAACTCCATTTAGGACTGGGAAACAAATGCTAGCTCGCCTTACATGAAACACACTCTGCTTTTGAGAAAAGAGCACTCTTCTACTCTACTGTGTTTCCTATGTGGTCCGAACAGTGAGCTTTCTAAGAACAAAAGAACTGTGCTTCCTACACACATGGGACATATCTAGTTCAACTCTGCTTAGGAAACTGACAAGAACAGTAGCTCCTCTTCAGTCCAATACACTGTACTTGCGGGGAACAGACGCGAATGCAATTTGCACTGTGTATGGCAATTGGAGCACATAGTGACTCGTCTTACCAGAAAACAACTCTTGCTCGTAGGACAAAAAACTGCATGTGACTCAACTCCATTTAGGACTGGGAAACAAACGCTAGCTCGCCTTCCAAGAAACACACTCTGCTTTTGAGAAAAGAGCACTCTTCTAGTCTACTGTGTTTCCTATAGGGCAGGAACAGTGAGCTTGCTCAGAAAAAAAGAACTGTGCTTCCTACACACACGGCCATATCTAGTTCAATTCTGCTTAGGAACCTGACATGAACAGTAGCTCCTCTTCAGTCCAATACACTGTACTTGCTGGGAACAGACGCGAGTGCTATTTGCACTGTGTATTGCAATGGGAGTGTAATTTTGACTCTTCTTACCAGAAAACAACTCTTGCTCGTAGGATCAGAAACTGCGTAGGATTCAACTCCATTTCTGACTGGGAAACAAACACTAGCCTGCCTTACAAGAAACACACTCTGCTTTTGAGAAAAGAGCCCTCTTCTACTCTAAAGTGTTTCCTTTGGGGTCCGAACAGTGAGCTTGCTCAGAACAAAAGAACTGTGCTTCCTACACACAGGGGCCATATCTAGTTCAACTGTGCTTAGGAAACTGACAAGAACAGTAGCTCCTCTTCAGTCCAATACACTGTAGTTGCTGGGAACAGACGCGAGTGCTATTTCCCCTATGTATGACAATGGGAGTGCAACAGTGACTCTTCTTATCAGAAAACAACTCTTGCTAGTAGGACCAGAAACTGCATGTGATTCATCTCCATTTAGGACTGGGAAACAAACGCTAGCTCGCCTTCCAAGAAACACACTCTGCTTTTGAGAAAAGAGCACTCTTCTACTCTACTGTGTTTCCTATGGGGTCCAAACAGTGAGCTTGCTTAGAACAAAAGAACTGTGCTTCCTACACACATGGACCATATCTAGTTCAACTCTGCTTAGGAAACTGACAAGAACAGTAGCTCCTATACAGTCCAATACACTGTACTTGCTGGGAACAGACGCGAATGCTATTTGCACTGTGTATGGCATTTGGAGCGCAGTAGTGACTCTCCTTACCAGAAAATAACTCTTGCTCGTAGGACCAAAAACTGCATGTGACTCAACTCCATTTAGGGCTGGGAAACAAACGCGAGCTCGCCTTACAAGAAACACACTCTGCTTTAGATAAAAGAGCACTCTTCTAATCTACTTGTTTCCTATAGGGCCAGAACAGTGAGCTTGCTCAGAACAAAAGAACTGTGCTTCCTACACACACGGGCCATATCTAGTTCATCTCTGCTTAGGAAACTGACAAGAACAGTAGCTCCTCTTCAGTCCCATACACTGCACTTGCTGGGAACAGACGCATGTGCTATTTGCACTGTGTATGGCAATGGGAGCGCAATAGTGACTTTCCTTACCAGAAAACAACTCTTGCTCGTAGGACCAGAAACTGCATGTGATTCAACTCCATTTAAGACTGGGAAACAAACGCTAGCTTGTCTTACAAGAAACAAACTTTGCTTTTGAGGAAAGAGCACTCTTCTACTCTACTGTGCTTCCTATGGGGTCCGAACAGTGAGCTTGCTCAGAACAAAAGAACTGTGCTTTCTACACACACGGCCATATCTAGTTCAACTCTGCTTAGGAAACTGACAAGAACAGTAGATCCTCTTCAGTCCAATACACTGTACTTGCTGGGAAGAGACGCCAGTGCTATTTGTCCTGTGTATGGCAATGGCAGCTCAAGAGTGACTATTCTTACCATAAAACAACTCTTGCTCGTAGGACCAGAAACTGCATGTGATTCCACTCCATTTAGGACTGGGAAACAAACGCTAGCTCGCCTTACATGAAACACACTCTGCTTTTGAGAAAAGAGCACTCTTCTACTCTATTGAGTTGCCTGTGGGGTCCAAACAGTGAGCTTGCTCAGAACAAAAGAACTGTGCTTCCTACACAAACGGGCCATATCTAGTTCAACTCTGCTTAGGAAACTGACAAGAACAGTAGCTCTTCTTCAGTCCAATACACTGTCCTTGTGGGGAACAGACGCGAGTGCTATTTGCACTATGTATGGCAATTGGAGCACAATAGTGACTCGTCTTACCAGAAAAAAACTCTTGCTCGTAGGACAAAAAACTGCATGTGACTGAACTCCATTTAGGACTGGGAAACAAACGCTAGCTCGCCTTCCAAGAAACACACTCTGCTTTTGAGAAAAGAGCACTCTTCTACTCTACTGTGTTTCCTATGGGGTACGAACAGTGAGCTTGCTCAGAACAAAGGAACTGTGCTTCCTACACACACGAGCCATATCTAGTTCAACTCTCCTTAGGAAAGTGACAGAAACAGTAGCTCTTCTTCAGTCCAATACACCGTACTTGCTGGGAACAGACGCCAGTGCTATTTGCCCTGTGTATGACAATGGGAGCGCAATAGTGACTCTTTTTACCAGAAAACAACTCTTGCTCGTAGGACCAAAAACTGAATGTGATTCAACTCCATTTAGGACTGGGAAACAAATGCTGGCTTGCCTTACAAGAAACACACTCTGCTTTTGAGAAAAGAGCACTCTTCTACTCTACTGTGTTTCCTATAGGGCCAAAACAATGAGCTTGCTCAGAACAAAAGAACTGTGCTTCCTACACACACGGTCATATACAGTTCAATTCTGCTTATGAAACTGACAAGAATAGTAGATCCTCTTCAGTCCAACACTCTGTAGTTGCTGGGAACGGACACGAGTGCTATTTGCCCAGTGTATGACAATGGGTGGGCAATAGTGACTCTTTTACCAGAAAACAATTCTTGCTCGTAGGACGAGAAACTGCATGTGATTCAACTCCATTTAGGACTCGGAAACAAAGGCTAGCTCGCCTTACGAGAAACACACTCTGCTTTTGAGAAAAGAGCCCTCTACTAATCTAAAGTGTTTCCTATGGGGTCCGAACAGTGAGGTTGCTCAGAACAAAGGAACTGTGCTTCCTACACACACGAGCCATATCTAGTTCAACTCAGCTTAGGAAACTGACAATAACAGTAGATCCTCCTCAGTTCAATACACTGTACATGCTGTGAACAGACGCCAGTGTTATTTGTAATGTGTATGACAATGGGAGCGCAATAGTGACTCTTCTTACCAGAAGAAAACTCTCGCTCGTAGGACCAGAAACTGCATGTGATTCAACTCCATTTAGGACAGGGAAACAAACACTAGCTCGCCTTACAAGAAACACACTCTGCTTTTGAGAAAAGAGCACTCATCTACTCTACTGAGTTTCCTATAAGGCCAGAACAGTGAGCTTGCTCAGAACAAAAGAACTGTGCTTCCTACACACAGGGGCCATATCTACATCAATTCTGCTTAGGAAACTGACAAGAACAATAGATCCTCTTCAGTCCAATACACTGTACATGCTGGGAATAGACGCCAGTGCTATTCGCCCTGTGTATGACAATGGGAGCACAATAGTGACTCCTCTTAACAGAAAACAACTCTTGCTCGTAGGACCAGAAACTGCATGGGATTCAACTCCATTTCAGACTGGAAAAGAAACGCTAGCTCGCCTTACAAGAAACACACTCTGCTTTTGAGAAAAGAGCACTCTTCTACTCTACTGTGTTTCCTATGGGGTCCGAACAGTGAGCTTGCTCAGAACAAAAGAACTGTGCTTCCTACACACAGGGGCCATATCTAGTTCAACTCTGCTTAGGAAACTGACAAGAACAGTAGCTCATCTTCAGTCCAATACACTGTACTTGCTGCGAACAGACGCGAGTGCTATTTGCACTGTGTATGGCAATGGAATCGCAATAGTGACTCTTCTTACCAGAAAACAACTCTTGCTTGTAAGACCAAAAACAACATGTGAGTCAACTCCATTTAGGACTGGGAAACAAACGCTAGCTCGCCTTACAAGAAACATACTCTGCTTTTCAGAAAAGAGCCCTCTTCTAATCTAAAGTGTTTCCTATGGGGTCCAAACAGTGAGCTTGCTCAGAACAAAAGAACTGTGCTTCCTACACACACGGCCATATCTAGTTCAATTCTGCTTAGGAAACTGACAATAACAGTGGATCCTCTGCAGTCCAATACACTGTACTTGCTGGGAACAGACGCGAGTGCTATTTGCACTGTGTATGACAATGAGAGCGCAATAGTGACTCTTCTTACCAGAAAACAACTCTTGCTTGTAGGACCACAAGCTGCATGTGATTCAACTCCATTTAGGACTGAGAAACAAACACTAGCTCGCCTTACAAGAAACACACTCTGCTTTTGAGAAAAGAGCACTCTTCTACTCTACTGTGTTTCTTACAGTGCCAGAATAATGAGCTTGCGCAGAACAAAAGAACTTTGCTTCCTACACACACGGGCGATATCTGGTTCAACTATGCTTAGGAAACTGACAAGAACAGTAGCTCCTCTTCAGTCCAATACCTGTACATGCTGGGAACAGACGCGAGTGTTCTTTGCACTATGTATGGCAATGGGAGCACAATAGTGACTTTCCTTACCAGAAAACAACTCTAGCTCGTAAAACCCAAAACTGCATGTGATTCAACTCCATTTAGGACTGGAAACAAACGCTAGCTTGCCTTACAAGAAAAACACTCTGCTTTTGAGAAAAGAGCACTCTTCAACTCTACTGCGTTTCCTATAGGGCCAAAACAGTGAGCTTGCTCTGAAAAAAGGAACTGTGCTTCCTACACACACGGTCATATCTAGTTCAATTCTGCTTATGAAACTGACAAGAACACTAGACCCTCTTCAGTCCCATATACTGTACTTGCTGGGAACAGACGCCAGTGCTATTTGCCCTGTGTATGACAATGGGAGCGCAATAGTGACTCTTCTTACCAGAAAACAACTCTTGCTCGTAGGACCAGAAACTGCATGTGATTCAACTCCATTTCAGTCTGGGAAACAAACACTAGCTCGCCTTACAAGAAACACACTCTGCTTTTGAGAAAAGAGCACTCTTCTACTCTACTGTGTTTCCTATGGGGTCCGAACAGTGAGCTTGCTCAGAACAAAAGAACTGTGCTTCCACACACAGGGGCCATATCTAGTTCAACTCTGCTTAGGAAACTGACAAGAACAGTAGCTCATCTTCAGTCCAATACACTGTACTTGCTGCGAACAGACGCGAGTGCTGTTTGCACTGTGTATTTCAATGGGAGCACAATAGTGACTCTTCTTACCAGAAAACAACTCTTGCTCGTAGGACCAAAAACTACATGTGATTCAACTCCATTTAGGACTGGGAAACAAACGCTAGCTCACCTTACAAGAAACACACTCTGCTTTTGAGAAAAGAGCACTCTTCTACACTACTGTGTTTCCTATAGGGCCAAAACAGTGAGCTTGCTCAGAACAAAAGAACTGTGCTTCCTACACACACGGTCATATCTAGTTCAATTCTGCTTATGAAACTGACAAGAATAGTAGATCCTTTTCAGTCCAATACTCTGTATTTGCTGGAAACAGACGCGAGTGCTAATTGCCCAGTGTATGACAATGGGAGGGCAATAGTGACTCTTCTTACCAGAAAACAATTCTTGCTCGTAGGACCAGAAACTGCATGTGATTCAACTCCATTTAAGATTGGGAAACTAATGCTAGCTCGCCTTACAAGAAACACACACTGCTTTTGAGAAACGGGCACTCTTCTACTCTACTGTTTTTCTTATGCGGTCAGAACAATGAGCTTTCTCAGAACAGAAGAACTATGCTTCCTACACACACGGGCCATATCTAGATCAATTCTGCTTAGGAAACTGACAAGGACAGTAGATCCTCTTCAGTCCAATACACTGTACATGCTGGGAACAGACGCGAGTGCTATTTGCCCTGTGTATGACATATGGAGCACAATAGTGACTCTTCTTACCAGAAAACAACTCTTGCTCATAGGACCAGAAACTGCATGTAATTCAACTCCATTTAAGATTGGGAAACTAATGCTAGCTCGACTTACAAGAAACACACACTGCTTTTGAGAAACGGGCACTCTTCTACTCTACTGTTTTTCTTATGCGGTCAGAACAATGAGCTTTCTCAGAACAGAAGAACTATGCTTCCTACACACACGGGCCATATCTAGATCAATTCTCCTTAGGAAACTGACAAGGACAGTAGATCCTCTTCAGTCCAATACACTGTACATGCTGGGAACAGACGCGAGTGCTATTTGCCCTGTGTATGACATATGGAGCACAATAGTGACTCTTCTTACCAGAAAACAACTCTTGCTCATAGGACCAGAAACTGCATGTAATTCAACTCCATTTAGGATTGGGAAACAAACGCTAGCTCGCCTTACAAGAAACACACTCTGCTTTTGAGAAAAGAGCAATCTTCTAATCTAATGTGTTTCCTATGGGGTCCGAACAGTGAGCTTGCTCAGAACAAAAGAACTGTACTTCCTACACACTCGGCCATATCTAGTTCAATTCTGCTTAGGAAACTGACAATAACAGTGGATCCTCTTCAGTCCAATACACTGTACATGCTGGAAACAGACGCCAGTGCTATTTGTAATGTGTATGACAATGGGAGCACAATAGTGACTCTTCTTACCAGAAAACAACTCTTGCTCGTAGGACCAGAAACTGCATGTGATTCAACTCCATTTAGGACTCCGAAACAAACACTAGCTCGCCTTACAAGAAACACACTCTGCTTTTGAGAAAAAAGCACTCTTCTACTCTACTGTGTTTAATTTGGGGTCCAAACAGTGAGCTTGCTCAGAACAAAAGAACTGTGCTTCCTACACACACACCCATATCTAGTTCAATTCTGCTTAGGAATCTGACAAGAACAGTAGCTCCTCTTCAGTCCAGTACACTGTACATGCTGGGAACAGACGCGAGTGCTATTTGCACTGTGTATGGCAATGGGAGCACAATAGTGACTTTCCTTACCAGGAAACAACTCTTGCTCGTAGGACCAAAAACTGCATGTGATTCAACACCATTTGGGACTGGGAAACAAACGATAGCTCGCCTTACAACAAACACACTCTGCTTTTGAGAAAAGAGCACTCTTCTACTCTACTGTGTTTCCTATGTGGACCGAACAGTGTGCTTGCTCAGAACAAAAGAACTGTGCTTCCTACACACACAGCCCATATCTAGTTCAAGTCTGCTTAGGATACTGACAAGAACAGTACCTCATCTTTAGTCCAATACACTGTACTTCCTGGGAACAGAAGCGAGTGCTATATTTACTGCATATGGCAATGGGAGCACAAAAGTGATTCTGCTTACCAGAAAACAATTCTTGCTGGTAGGACCAGAAACTGCATGGGATTCAGCTCCATTTCTGACTGGGAAACAAACACTAGCTCGCCTTACAAAAACACACTCTGCTTTTGAGAAAAGAGCACTCTTCTAGTCTACTGTGTTTCCTATAGGGCCAGAACAGTGAGCTTGCTCAGAACAAAAGAACTGTGCTTCCTACACACACGGCCATATCTAGTTCAATTCTGCTTAGGAACCTGACAAGAACAGTAGATCCTCTTCAGTCCAATACACTGTACTTGCTGGGAACAGAAGCCAGTGCTATTTGTCCTGTGTATGGCAATGGCAGCGCAATAGTGACTCTTCTTACCATAAAACAACACTTGCTCGTAGGACCAGAAACTGCATGTGATTCAACTCCATTTAGGACTGGGAAACAAACGCTCGCTGGCCTTACAAGAAACACACTCTGCTTTAGAGAAAAGAGCACTCTTCTACTCTACTTTTTTCCTATAGGGCCAGAACAGTGAGCTTGCTCAGAACAAAAGAACTGTGCTTCCTACACACACGGGCCATATCTAGTTCAACTCTGCTTAGGAAACTGACAAGAACAGTAGCTCCTCTTCAGTCCCATACACTGTATTTGCTGGGAACAGACGCATGTTCTATTTGCAGTGTGTATGGCAGTGGGAGCACAATAGTGACTTTCCTTACCAGAAAACAACTCTTGCTCGTAGGACCAGAAACTGCATGTGATTCAACTCCATTTAGGACTGGGAAACAAACGCTGGCTCACCTTACAAGAAACACACTCTGCTTTTGAGAAAGGAGCACTCTTCTACTCTACTGTATTTCCTACATGGCCAGAACAGTGAGCTTGCTCAGAACAAAAGAACTGTGCTTCCTACACACACGGCCATATCTAGTTCAATTCTGCTTACGAACCTGACAAGAACTGTAGATCCTCTTCAGTCCAATACACTGTATTTGCTGGGAACACACGCCAGTGCTATTTATCTTGTGTACGGCAATGGCAGCGCAATATTGACTCTTCTTACCAGAAAACAACTCTTCCTCGTAGGACCAGAAACTGCATGTGATTCAACTCCATTTAGGACTGGGAAACAAACACTAGCTCGCCTTACTAGAAACACATTCTGCTTTTGAGAAAAGAGCACTCTTCTACACTACTGTGTTTCCTATATGGCCAGAACTGTGAGCTTGCACAGAACAAAAGAACTGTGCTTCCTACACACACGGTCTATATCTAGTTCAACTCTGCTTAGGAAACTGACAAGAACAGTAGCTCCTCTTCAGTCCAATACACTGTACTTGCGTGGAACAGACACGAGTGCTATTTGCAGTGTGTATGGCAATGAGAGCACAATAGTGACTTTTCTTACCAGAAAACAACTCTTGTTCGTAGGACCAGAAACTGCAAGGGATTCAACTTCATTTAGGACAAGGAAACAAACGCTAGCTCGACTTACAAGAAACACACCCTGCTTTAGAGAAAAGAGCACTCTTCTACTCTTCTGTGTTTCCTATGAGGTCCAAACAGTGAGCTTGCTTAGAACAAAAGAACTGTGCTTCCTACACACATGGACCATATCTAGTTCAATTCTGCTTAGAAAACTGACAAGAACAGTAGCTCCTCTTCAGTCCCATACACTGTATTTGCTGGGAACAGACGCATGTTCTATTTGCAGTGTGTATGGCAGTGGGAGC
Source organism: Peromyscus eremicus (assembly GCF_949786415.1). NCBI lineage: Eukaryota > Metazoa > Chordata > Mammalia > Rodentia > Cricetidae > Peromyscus > Peromyscus eremicus. The sequence goes on along the minus strand of NW_026734908.1, from coordinate 77,802 downwards.
ACAATAGTGACTTTCCTTACCAGAAAGCAACTCTTGCTCGTAGGACCAGAAACTGCATGTGATTCAACTCCATTTAGGACTGGGAAACAAACGCTAGCTTGTCTTCCAAGAAACACACTTTGCTTTTGAGAAAAGAGCACTCTTCTACTCTACTGTGCTTCCTATTGGGTCCGAACAGTGAGCTTGCTCAGAACAAAAGAACTGTGCTTCCTACACACACGGCCATATCTAGTTCAACTCTGCTTAGGAAACTGACAAGAACAGTAGCGCCTGTTCAGTCCAATACACTGTACTTGCGGGGAACAGACGCGAGTGCTATTTGCACTGTGTATGGCAATTGGAGCACAATAGTTTCTCGTCTTACCAGAAAACAACTCTGGCTCGTAGGACAAAAAACTATATGTGACTCAACTCCATTTAAGACTGGGAAACAAACGCTAGCTCGCCTTCCAAGAAACACACTCTGCTTTTGAGAAAAGAGCACTCTTCTATTCTACTGTGTTTCCTATGGTTCCGAACAGTGAGCTTGCTCAGAACAAAAAAACTGTGCTTCCTACACACACGGCCATATCTAGTTCAAGTCTGCTTAGGAACCTGACAAGAACAGTAGCGCCTGTTCAGTCCAATACACTGTACTTGCTGGGAACAGACGCCAGTGCTATTTGTCCTGTGTATGGCAATGGCAGCACAATAGTGACTCTTCTTACCAGAAAACAACTCTTGCTCATAGGACCAGAAACTGCATGGGATTCAACTCCATTTAGGACTGGGAAACAAACGCTAGCTCGCCTTACAAGAAACACACTCTGCTTTTGAGAAAAGAGCACTCTACTACATTACTGTGTTTCCTATGGGGTCCAAACAGTGAGCTTGCTCAGAACAAAAGAACTGTGCTTCCTACACACACGGGACATATCTCGTTCAACTCTGCTTAGGAAACTGACAAGAACAGTAGCTTCTCTTCAGTCTGATACACTGTACTTGCTGGGAACAGACGCGAGTGCTATTTGCACTGTGTATGACAATGGGAGCGCAATAGTGACTTTCCATACCAGAAAACAACTCTTGCTCGTAGGACCAGAACCTGCCTGTGATTGAACTCCATTTATGGCTGGGAAACAAACGCTGGCTCACCTTACAAGAAACACACTCTGCTTTTGAGAAAGGAGAACTCTTCTACTCTACTGTATTTCCCACAGGGCCAGAACAGTGAGCTTGCTCAGAACAAAAGAACTGTGCTTCCTACACACACGGCCATATCTAGTTCAATTCTGCTTACGAACCTGACAAGAACTGTAGATCCTCTTCAGTCCAATACACTGTATTTGCTGGGAACACACGCCAGTGCTATTTATCTTGTGTACGGCAATGGCAGCGCAATATTGACTCTTCTTACCATAAAACAACTCTTCCTCGTAGGACCAGAAACTGCATGTGATTCAACTCCATTTAGGACTGGGAAACAAACACTAGCTCGCCTTACTAGAAACACACTCTGCTTTTGAGAAAAGAGCACTCTTCTACACTACTGTGTTTCCTATATGGCCAGAACAGTGAGCTTGCACAGAACAAAAAAACTGTGCTTCCTACACACACGGTCTATATCTAGTTCAACTCTGCTTAGGAAACTGACAAGAACAGTAGCTCCTCTTCAGTCCAATACACTGTACTTGCGTGGAACAGACACGAGTGCTATTTGCACTGTGTATGGCAATGAGAGCACAATAGTGACTTTCCTTACCAGAAAACAACTCTTGTTCGTAGGACCAGAAACTGCATGGGATTCAACTTCATTTAGGACAAGGAAACAAACGCTAGCTCGACTTACAAGAAACACACCCTGCTTTAGAGAAAAGAGCACTCTTCTACTCTTCTGTGTTTCCTATGAGGTCCAAACAGTGAGCTTGCTTAGAACAAAAGAACTGTGCTTCCTACACACATGGACCATATCTAGTTCAATTCTGCTTAGGAAACTGACAAGAACAGTAGCTCCTATACAGTCCCATACTCTGTAATTGCTGGGAACAGACGCGAGTGCTATTTGCACTGTGTATGGCATTTGGAGCACAATAGTGACTCTTCTTACCAGAAAACAATTCTTGCTCGTAGGACCAGAAACTGCATGTGATTCAACCCCATTTAGGACTGGGAAACAAACGCTAGCTCGCGATAGAAGAAACACACTCTGCTTTTGAGAAAAGAGCCATCTTCTACTCTAAAGTGTTTCCTAAGGGGTCTGAACAGTGAACTTACTCAGAACAAAAGAACTGTGCTTCCTACACACAGGGGCCATATCTAGTTCAACTCTGCTTAGGAAACTGACAAGAACAGTAGCTCATCTTCAGTCCAATACACTGTACTTTCTGGGAACAGACGCGAGTGCTATTTGCACTATGTATGGCAATGGGAGCGCAATAGTGACTTTCCTTACCAGAAAACAACTCATGCTAGTAGGAACAAAACTGTATGTGATTCAACTCCATTTAGGACTTGGAAAAAACGCTAGCTCGCATTACAAGAAACACACTCTGCTTTTGAGAAAAGAGCACTCATCTACGCTACTGTGTTTCCTATAAGGCCTGAACAGTGAGCTTGCTCAGAACAAAAGAACTGTGCTTCCTACACACACACACACATATCTAGTTCAATTCTTCTTAGGAAACTGACAAGAACAGTAGCTCCTCTTCAGACCAGTACACTGTACTTGCTGGGAACAGACGCGAGTGCTATTTGCACTGTGTATGGCAATGGGAGCACAATAGTGACTTTCCTTACCAGAAAACAACTCTTGCTCGTAGGACCAAAAACTGCCTGTGATTCAACACCATTTGGGACTGGGAAAAAACGCTAGCTTGCCTTATAAGAAACACACTCTGCTTTTGAGAAAAGAGCACTCTTCTACTCTACTGTGTTTCCTATTGGGACCGAACAGTGAGCTTGCTCAGAACAAAAAAACTGTGCTTCCTACACACACGGGCCATATCTTTTTCAACTCTGCTTAGGATACTGACAAGAACAGTAGCTCCTCTTTAGTCCAATACACTGTACTTCCTGGGAACAGAAGCGAGTGCTATTTTCACTGTGTATGGAATGGGAGCGCAAAAGTGACTCTTCTTACCAGAAAAAAACTCTTGCTGGTAGGACCAGAAACTGCATGGGATTCAACTCCAATTCTGACTGGGAAACAAACACTAGCTCGCCTTACAAGAATCACACTCTGCTTTTGAGAAAAGAGCACTCTTCTACATTACTGTGTTTCCTATGGGGTCCAAATAGTAAGCTTGCTCAGAACAAAAGAACTGTGCTTCCTACACACACGGGACATATCTCGTTCAATTCTGCTTAGGAAACTGACAAGAACAGTAGCTTCTCTTCAGACTGATACACTGTATTGCTGGGAACAGACGCGAGTGCTATTTGCACTGTGTATGACAATGGGAGCGCAATAGTGACTTTCCTTACCAGAAAACAACTCTTGCTCGTAGGACCAGAACCTGCATGTGATTGAACTCCATTTATGGCTGGGAAACAAACGCTAGCTCGCCTTACAAGAAACACACTCTGCTTTTGAGAAAGGAGCACTCTTCTACTCTACTGTGTTTCCTACAGGGCCAGAACAGTGAGCGTGCTCAGAACAAAAGAACTGTGATTCCTACACACACGGCAATATCTAGTTCAATTCTGCTTACGAACCTGACAAGAACAGTAGATCCTTTTCAGTCCAATACACTGTATTTGCTGGGAACAGACGCCAGTGCTATTTATCTTGTGTATGGCAATGACTGTGCAATATTGACTCTTCTTACCAGAAAACAACTCTTGCTCATAGGACCAGAAACTGCATGTGATTCAACTCCATTTAGGACTGGGAAACAAACGCTAGCTCTCCTTACAAAAAACACACTCTGCTTTTGAGAAAAGAGCATTCTTCTACTCTACTGTGTTTCCTATGGGGTCCAAACAGTGAGCTTGCTCAGAATAAAAGAACTGTGCTTCCTACACACACCGACCATATCTAGTTCAACTCTACTTAGGAAACTGACAAGAACAGTAGATCCTCTTCAGTCCGATACACTGTACTTGCTGGGAACAGACACCAGTGCTATTTGTCCTGTGTATGGCAATGGCAGCACAATATTGACTCTTCTTACCATAAAACAACTCTTGCTCGTAGGACCAGAAACTGCATGTGATTCAACTCTATTTAGGACTGGGAAACAAACGCTAGCTGGCCTTACAAGAAACATACTCTGCTTTAGAGAAAAGAGCACTCTTGTACTCTACTGTGTTTATTATAAGGCCTGAACAGTGAGATTGCTCAGAACAAAAAAACTGTGCTTCCTACACACATGGCCATATCTAGTTCAAGTCTGCTTAGGAAACTGACAAGAACAGTAGCTCCTCTTCAGTCCGATACACTGTACTTGCTGGGAACAGACGCGAGTGCTATTTGCACTGTGTATGGCAATTGGAGCACAATAGTGACTCGTCTTACCAGAAAACAACTCTTGCTCGTAGGACCAAAAACTGCATGTGACTCAACTCCATTTAGGACTGGGAAACAAACGCGAGCTTGCCTTACAAGAAACACACTCTGCTTTAGATAAAAGAGCACTCTTCTACTCTACTTGTTTCCTATAGGGCCAGAACAGTGAGCTTGCTCAGAACAAAAGAACTGTGCTTCCTACACACACGGGCCATATCTAGTTCAACTCTGCTTAGGAAACTGACAAGAACAGTAGCTCCTCTTCTGTCTGATACACTGTACTTGCTGGGAACAGACACGAGTGCTATTTGCACTGTGTATGACAATGGGAGCACAATAGTGACTTTCCTTACCAGAAAACAACTCTTGTTCGTAGGACCAGAAACTGCATGGGATTCAACTTCATTTAGGACAAGGAAACAAACGCTAGCTCGACTTACAAGAAACACACTCTGCTTTAGAGAAAAGAGCACTCTTCTGCTCTTGTGTGTTTCCTATGTGGTCCCAACAGTGAGCTTGCTTAGAACAAAAGAACTGTGCTTCCTACACACATGGACCATATCTAGTTCAATTCTGCTTAGGAAACTGACAAGAACAGTAGCTCCTATACGGTCCCATACTCTGTTCTTGATGGGAACAGACGCGAGTGCTATTTGCACTGTGTATGGCATTTGGAGTGCAATAGTGACTCTTCTTACCAGAAAACAATTCTTGCTCATAGGACCAGAAACTGCATGTGACTCAACTCCATTTAGGACTGGGAAACAAACGCAAGCTCGCGATAGAAGAAACACACTCTGCTTTTGAGAAAAGAGCCATCTTATACTCTAAAGTGTTTCCTAAGGGGTCTGAACAGTGAACTTGCTCAGAACAAAAGAACTGTGCTTCCTACACACAGGGGCCATATCTAGTTCAACTCTGCTTAGGAAACTGACAAGAACAGTAGCTCATCTTCAGTCCAATACACTGTACTTGCTGCGAACAGACGCGAGTGCTATTTGCACTGTGTATGGCAATGGAATCGCAATAGTGACTCTTCTTACCAGAAAACAACTCTTGCTTGTAAGACCAAAAACAACATGTGAGTCAACTCCATTTAGGACTGGGAAACAAACGCTAGCTCGCCTTACAAGAAACACACTCTGCTTTTGAGAAAAGAGCACTCTTCTAGTCTACTGTGTTTCCTATAGGGCCAGAACAGTGAGCTTGCTCAGAACAAAAGAACTGTGCTTCCTACACACACGGCCATATCTAGTTCAATTCTGCTTAGAAACCTGACAAGAACAGTAGATCCTCTTCAGTCCAATACACTGTACTTGCTGGGAACAGACGCCAGTGCTATTTGTCCTGTGTATGGCAATGGCAGCACAATAGTGACTCTTCTTACCATAAAACAACTCTTGCTCGTAGGACCAGAAACTGCATGTGATTCAACTCCATTTAGGACCTGGGAAACAAACGCTTGCTGGCCTTACAAGAAACACACTCTGCTTTTGAGAAAAGAGCAGTCTTCTAATCTACTGTGTTTCCTATATGGCCAGAACAGTGAGCTTGCTCCGAACAAAAGAACTGTGCTTCCTACACACGGGCCATATCTAGTTCAACTCTGCTTAGGAAACTGACACGAACAGGAGCTCCTCTTCAGTCCGATACACTGTACTTGCTGGGAACAGACGCGAGTGCTATTTGCACTGTGGATGGCAATGGGAGCACAATAGTGACTTTCCTTTCCAGATAACAACTCTTGCTCCTAGGACCAGTAACTGCATGTGACTCAACTCCATTTAGGACTGGGAAACAAATGCTAGCTCGCCTTACATGAAACACACTCTGCTTTTGAGAAAAGAGCACTCTTCTACTCTACTGTGTTTCCTATGTGGTCCGAACAGTGAGCTTTCTAAGAACAAAAGAACTGTGCTTCCTACACACATGGGACATATCTAGTTCAACTCTGCTTAGGAAACTGACAAGAACAGTAGCTCCTCTTCAGTCCAATACACTGTACTTGCGGGGAACAGACGCGAATGCAATTTGCACTGTGTATGGCAATTGGAGCACATAGTGACTCGTCTTACCAGAAAACAACTCTTGCTCGTAGGACAAAAAACTGCATGTGACTCAACTCCATTTAGGACTGGGAAACAAACGCTAGCTCGCCTTCCAAGAAACACACTCTGCTTTTGAGAAAAGAGCACTCTTCTAGTCTACTGTGTTTCCTATAGGGCAGGAACAGTGAGCTTGCTCAGAAAAAAAGAACTGTGCTTCCTACACACACGGCCATATCTAGTTCAATTCTGCTTAGGAACCTGACATGAACAGTAGCTCCTCTTCAGTCCAATACACTGTACTTGCTGGGAACAGACGCGAGTGCTATTTGCACTGTGTATTGCAATGGGAGTGTAATTTTGACTCTTCTTACCAGAAAACAACTCTTGCTCGTAGGATCAGAAACTGCGTAGGATTCAACTCCATTTCTGACTGGGAAACAAACACTAGCCTGCCTTACAAGAAACACACTCTGCTTTTGAGAAAAGAGCCCTCTTCTACTCTAAAGTGTTTCCTTTGGGGTCCGAACAGTGAGCTTGCTCAGAACAAAAGAACTGTGCTTCCTACACACAGGGGCCATATCTAGTTCAACTGTGCTTAGGAAACTGACAAGAACAGTAGCTCCTCTTCAGTCCAATACACTGTAGTTGCTGGGAACAGACGCGAGTGCTATTTCCCCTATGTATGACAATGGGAGTGCAACAGTGACTCTTCTTATCAGAAAACAACTCTTGCTAGTAGGACCAGAAACTGCATGTGATTCATCTCCATTTAGGACTGGGAAACAAACGCTAGCTCGCCTTCCAAGAAACACACTCTGCTTTTGAGAAAAGAGCACTCTTCTACTCTACTGTGTTTCCTATGGGGTCCAAACAGTGAGCTTGCTTAGAACAAAAGAACTGTGCTTCCTACACACATGGACCATATCTAGTTCAACTCTGCTTAGGAAACTGACAAGAACAGTAGCTCCTATACAGTCCAATACACTGTACTTGCTGGGAACAGACGCGAATGCTATTTGCACTGTGTATGGCATTTGGAGCGCAGTAGTGACTCTCCTTACCAGAAAATAACTCTTGCTCGTAGGACCAAAAACTGCATGTGACTCAACTCCATTTAGGGCTGGGAAACAAACGCGAGCTCGCCTTACAAGAAACACACTCTGCTTTAGATAAAAGAGCACTCTTCTAATCTACTTGTTTCCTATAGGGCCAGAACAGTGAGCTTGCTCAGAACAAAAGAACTGTGCTTCCTACACACACGGGCCATATCTAGTTCATCTCTGCTTAGGAAACTGACAAGAACAGTAGCTCCTCTTCAGTCCCATACACTGCACTTGCTGGGAACAGACGCATGTGCTATTTGCACTGTGTATGGCAATGGGAGCGCAATAGTGACTTTCCTTACCAGAAAACAACTCTTGCTCGTAGGACCAGAAACTGCATGTGATTCAACTCCATTTAAGACTGGGAAACAAACGCTAGCTTGTCTTACAAGAAACAAACTTTGCTTTTGAGGAAAGAGCACTCTTCTACTCTACTGTGCTTCCTATGGGGTCCGAACAGTGAGCTTGCTCAGAACAAAAGAACTGTGCTTTCTACACACACGGCCATATCTAGTTCAACTCTGCTTAGGAAACTGACAAGAACAGTAGATCCTCTTCAGTCCAATACACTGTACTTGCTGGGAAGAGACGCCAGTGCTATTTGTCCTGTGTATGGCAATGGCAGCTCAAGAGTGACTATTCTTACCATAAAACAACTCTTGCTCGTAGGACCAGAAACTGCATGTGATTCCACTCCATTTAGGACTGGGAAACAAACGCTAGCTCGCCTTACATGAAACACACTCTGCTTTTGAGAAAAGAGCACTCTTCTACTCTATTGAGTTGCCTGTGGGGTCCAAACAGTGAGCTTGCTCAGAACAAAAGAACTGTGCTTCCTACACAAACGGGCCATATCTAGTTCAACTCTGCTTAGGAAACTGACAAGAACAGTAGCTCTTCTTCAGTCCAATACACTGTCCTTGTGGGGAACAGACGCGAGTGCTATTTGCACTATGTATGGCAATTGGAGCACAATAGTGACTCGTCTTACCAGAAAAAAACTCTTGCTCGTAGGACAAAAAACTGCATGTGACTGAACTCCATTTAGGACTGGGAAACAAACGCTAGCTCGCCTTCCAAGAAACACACTCTGCTTTTGAGAAAAGAGCACTCTTCTACTCTACTGTGTTTCCTATGGGGTACGAACAGTGAGCTTGCTCAGAACAAAGGAACTGTGCTTCCTACACACACGAGCCATATCTAGTTCAACTCTCCTTAGGAAAGTGACAGAAACAGTAGCTCTTCTTCAGTCCAATACACCGTACTTGCTGGGAACAGACGCCAGTGCTATTTGCCCTGTGTATGACAATGGGAGCGCAATAGTGACTCTTCTTACCAGAAAACAACTCTTGCTCGTAGGACCAAAAACTGAATGTGATTCAACTCCATTTAGGACTGGGAAACAAATGCTGGCTTGCCTTACAAGAAACACACTCTGCTTTTGAGAAAAGAGCACTCTTCTACTCTACTGTGTTTCCTATAGGGCCAAAACAATGAGCTTGCTCAGAACAAAAGAACTGTGCTTCCTACACACACGGTCATATACAGTTCAATTCTGCTTATGAAACTGACAAGAATAGTAGATCCTCTTCAGTCCAACACTCTGTAGTTGCTGGGAACGGACACGAGTGCTATTTGCCCAGTGTATGACAATGGGTGGGCAATAGTGACTCTTTTACCAGAAAACAATTCTTGCTCGTAGGACGAGAAACTGCATGTGATTCAACTCCATTTAGGACTCGGAAACAAAGGCTAGCTCGCCTTACGAGAAACACACTCTGCTTTTGAGAAAAGAGCCCTCTACTAATCTAAAGTGTTTCCTATGGGGTCCGAACAGTGAGGTTGCTCAGAACAAAGGAACTGTGCTTCCTACACACACGAGCCATATCTAGTTCAACTCAGCTTAGGAAACTGACAATAACAGTAGATCCTCCTCAGTTCAATACACTGTACATGCTGTGAACAGACGCCAGTGTTATTTGTAATGTGTATGACAATGGGAGCGCAATAGTGACTCTTCTTACCAGAAGAAAACTCTCGCTCGTAGGACCAGAAACTGCATGTGATTCAACTCCATTTAGGACAGGGAAACAAACACTAGCTCGCCTTACAAGAAACACACTCTGCTTTTGAGAAAAGAGCACTCATCTACTCTACTGAGTTTCCTATAAGGCCAGAACAGTGAGCTTGCTCAGAACAAAAGAACTGTGCTTCCTACACACAGGGGCCATATCTACATCAATTCTGCTTAGGAAACTGACAAGAACAATAGATCCTCTTCAGTCCAATACACTGTACATGCTGGGAATAGACGCCAGTGCTATTCGCCCTGTGTATGACAATGGGAGCACAATAGTGACTCCTCTTAACAGAAAACAACTCTTGCTCGTAGGACCAGAAACTGCATGGGATTCAACTCCATTTCAGACTGGAAAAGAAACGCTAGCTCGCCTTACAAGAAACACACTCTGCTTTTGAGAAAAGAGCACTCTTCTACTCTACTGTGTTTCCTATGGGGTCCGAACAGTGAGCTTGCTCAGAACAAAAGAACTGTGCTTCCTACACACAGGGGCCATATCTAGTTCAACTCTGCTTAGGAAACTGACAAGAACAGTAGCTCATCTTCAGTCCAATACACTGTACTTGCTGCGAACAGACGCGAGTGCTATTTGCACTGTGTATGGCAATGGAATCGCAATAGTGACTCTTCTTACCAGAAAACAACTCTTGCTTGTAAGACCAAAAACAACATGTGAGTCAACTCCATTTAGGACTGGGAAACAAACGCTAGCTCGCCTTACAAGAAACATACTCTGCTTTTCAGAAAAGAGCCCTCTTCTAATTTAAAGTGTTTCCTATGGGGTCCAAACAGTGAGCTTGCTCAGAACAAAAGAACTGTGCTTCCTACACACACGGCCATATCTAGTTCAATTCTGCTTAGGAAACTGACAATAACAGTGGATCCTCTGCAGTCCAATACACTGTACTTGCTGGGAACAGACGCGAGTGCTATTTGCACTGTGTATGACAATGAGAGCGCAATAGTGACTCTTCTTACCAGAAAACAACTCTTGCTTGTAGGACCACAAGCTGCATGTGATTCAACTCCATTTAGGACTGAGAAACAAACACTAGCTCGCCTTACAAGAAACACACTCTGCTTTTGAGAAAAGAGCACTCTTCTACTCTACTGTGTTTCTTACAGTGCCAGAATAATGAGCTTGCGCAGAACAAAAGAACTTTGCTTCCTACACACACGGGCGATATCTGGTTCAACTATGCTTAGGAAACTGACAAGAACAGTAGCTCCTCTTCAGTCCAATACCTGTACATGCTGGGAACAGACGCGAGTGTTCTTTGCACTATGTATGGCAATGGGAGCACAATAGTGACTTTCCTTACCAGAAAACAACTCTAGCTCGTAAAACCCAAAACTGCATGTGATTCAACTCCATTTAGGACTGGAAACAAACGCTAGCTTGCCTTACAAGAAAAACACTCTGCTTTTGAGAAAAGAGCACTCTTCAACTCTACTGCGTTTCCTATAGGGCCAAAACAGTGAGCTTGCTCTGAAAAAAGGAACTGTGCTTCCTACACACACGGTCATATCTAGTTCAATTCTGCTTATGAAACTGACAAGAACACTAGACCCTCTTCAGTCCCATATACTGTACTTGCTGGGAACAGACGCCAGTGCTATTTGCCCTGTGTATGACAATGGGAGCGCAATAGTGACTCTTCTTACCAGAAAACAACTCTTGCTCGTAGGACCAGAAACTGCATGTGATTCAACTCCATTTCAGTCTGGGAAACAAACACTAGCTCGCCTTACAAGAAACACACTCTGCTTTTGAGAAAAGAGCACTCTTCTACTCTACTGTGTTTCCTATGGGGTCCGAACAGTGAGCTTGCTCAGAACAAAAGAACTGTGCTTCCACACACAGGGGCCATATCTAGTTCAACTCTGCTTAGGAAACTGACAAGAACAGTAGCTCATCTTCAGTCCAATACACTGTACTTGCTGCGAACAGACGCGAGTGCTGTTTGCACTGTGTATTTCAATGGGAGCACAATAGTGACTCTTCTTACCAGAAAACAACTCTTGCTCGTAGGACCAAAAACTACATGTGATTCAACTCCATTTAGGACTGGGAAACAAACGCTAGCTCACCTTACAAGAAACACACTCTGCTTTTGAGAAAAGAGCACTCTTCTACACTACTGTGTTTCCTATAGGGCCAAAACAGTGAGCTTGCTCAGAACAAAAGAACTGTGCTTCCTACACACACGGTCATATCTAGTTCAATTCTGCTTATGAAACTGACAAGAATAGTAGATCCTTTTCAGTCCAATACTCTGTATTTGCTGGAAACAGACGCGAGTGCTAATTGCCCAGTGTATGACAATGGGAGGGCAATAGTGACTCTTCTTACCAGAAAACAATTCTTGCTCGTAGGACCAGAAACTGCATGTGATTCAACTCCATTTAAGATTGGGAAACTAATGCTAGCTCGCCTTACAAGAAACACACACTGCTTTTGAGAAACGGGCACTCTTCTACTCTACTGTTTTTCTTATGCGGTCAGAACAATGAGCTTTCTCAGAACAGAAGAACTATGCTTCCTACACACACGGGCCATATCTAGATCAATTCTGCTTAGGAAACTGACAAGGACAGTAGATCCTCTTCAGTCCAATACACTGTACATGCTGGGAACAGACGCGAGTGCTATTTGCCCTGTGTATGACATATGGAGCACAATAGTGACTCTTCTTACCAGAAAACAACTCTTGCTCATAGGACCAGAAACTGCATGTAATTCAACTCCATTTAAGATTGGGAAACTAATGCTAGCTCGACTTACAAGAAACACACACTGCTTTTGAGAAACGGGCACTCTTCTACTCTACTGTTTTTCTTATGCGGTCAGAACAATGAGCTTTCTCAGAACAGAAGAACTATGCTTCCTACACACACGGGCCATATCTAGATCAATTCTCCTTAGGAAACTGACAAGGACAGTAGATCCTCTTCAGTCCAATACACTGTACATGCTGGGAACAGACGCGAGTGCTATTTGCCCTGTGTATGACATATGGAGCACAATAGTGACTCTTCTTACCAGAAAACAACTCTTGCTCATAGGACCAGAAACTGCATGTAATTCAACTCCATTTAGGATTGGGAAACAAACGCTAGCTCGCCTTACAAGAAACACACTCTGCTTTTGAGAAAAGAGCAATCTTCTAATCTAATGTGTTTCCTATGGGGTCCGAACAGTGAGCTTGCTCAGAACAAAAGAACTGTACTTCCTACACACTCGGCCATATCTAGTTCAATTCTGCTTAGGAAACTGACAATAACAGTGGATCCTCTTCAGTCCAATACACTGTACATGCTGGAAACAGACGCCAGTGCTATTTGTAATGTGTATGACAATGGGAGCACAATAGTGACTCTTCTTACCAGAAAACAACTCTTGCTCGTAGGACCAGAAACTGCATGTGATTCAACTCCATTTAGGACTCCGAAACAAACACTAGCTCGCCTTACAAGAAACACACTCTGCTTTTGAGAAAAAAGCACTCTTCTACTCTACTGTGTTTAATTTGGGGTCCAAACAGTGAGCTTGCTCAGAACAAAAGAACTGTGCTTCCTACACACACACCCATATCTAGTTCAATTCTGCTTAGGAATCTGACAAGAACAGTAGCTCCTCTTCAGTCCAGTACACTGTACATGCTGGGAACAGACGCGAGTGCTATTTGCACTGTGTATGGCAATGGGAGCACAATAGTGACTTTCCTTACCAGGAAACAACTCTTGCTCGTAGGACCAAAAACTGCATGTGATTCAACACCATTTGGGACTGGGAAACAAACGATAGCTCGCCTTACAACAAACACACTCTGCTTTTGAGAAAAGAGCACTCTTCTACTCTACTGTGTTTCCTATGTGGACCGAACAGTGTGCTTGCTCAGAACAAAAGAACTGTGCTTCCTACACACACAGCCCATATCTAGTTCAAGTCTGCTTAGGATACTGACAAGAACAGTACCTCATCTTTAGTCCAATACACTGTACTTCCTGGGAACAGAAGCGAGTGCTATATTTACTGCATATGGCAATGGGAGCACAAAAGTGATTCTGCTTACCAGAAAACAATTCTTGCTGGTAGGACCAGAAACTGCATGGGATTCAGCTCCATTTCTGACTGGGAAACAAACACTAGCTCGCCTTACAAAAACACACTCTGCTTTTGAGAAAAGAGCACTCTTCTAGTCTACTGTGTTTCCTATAGGGCCAGAACAGTGAGCTTGCTCAGAACAAAAGAACTGTGCTTCCTACACACACGGCCATATCTAGTTCAATTCTGCTTAGGAACCTGACAAGAACAGTAGATCCTCTTCAGTCCAATACACTGTACTTGCTGGGAACAGAAGCCAGTGCTATTTGTCCTGTGTATGGCAATGGCAGCGCAATAGTGACTCTTCTTACCATAAAACAACACTTGCTCGTAGGACCAGAAACTGCATGTGATTCAACTCCATTTAGGACTGGGAAACAAACGCTCGCTGGCCTTACAAGAAACACACTCTGCTTTAGAGAAAAGAGCACTCTTCTACTCTACTTTTTTCCTATAGGGCCAGAACAGTGAGCTTGCTCAGAACAAAAGAACTGTGCTTCCTACACACACGGGCCATATCTAGTTCAACTCTGCTTAGGAAACTGACAAGAACAGTAGCTCCTCTTCAGTCCCATACACTGTATTTGCTGGGAACAGACGCATGTTCTATTTGCAGTGTGTATGGCAGTGGGAGCACAATAGTGACTTTCCTTACCAGAAAACAACTCTTGCTCGTAGGACCAGAAACTGCATGTGATTCAACTCCATTTAGGACTGGGAAACAAACGCTGGCTCACCTTACAAGAAACACACTCTGCTTTTGAGAAAGGAGCACTCTTCTACTCTACTGTATTTCCTACATGGCCAGAACAGTGAGCTTGCTCAGAACAAAAGAACTGTGCTTCCTACACACACGGCCATATCTAGTTCAATTCTGCTTACGAACCTGACAAGAACTGTAGATCCTCTTCAGTCCAATACACTGTATTTGCTGGGAACACACGCCAGTGCTATTTATCTTGTGTACGGCAATGGCAGCGCAATATTGACTCTTCTTACCAGAAAACAACTCTTCCTCGTAGGACCAGAAACTGCATGTGATTCAACTCCATTTAGGACTGGGAAACAAACACTAGCTCGCCTTACTAGAAACACATTCTGCTTTTGAGAAAAGAGCACTCTTCTACACTACTGTGTTTCCTATATGGCCAGAACTGTGAGCTTGCACAGAACAAAAGAACTGTGCTTCCTACACACACGGTCTATATCTAGTTCAACTCTGCTTAGGAAACTGACAAGAACAGTAGCTCCTCTTCAGTCCAATACACTGTACTTGCGTGGAACAGACACGAGTGCTATTTGCAGTGTGTATGGCAATGAGAGCACAATAGTGACTTTTCTTACCAGAAAACAACTCTTGTTCGTAGGACCAGAAACTGCAAGGGATTCAACTTCATTTAGGACAAGGAAACAAACGCTAGCTCGACTTACAAGAAACACACCCTGCTTTAGAGAAAAGAGCACTCTTCTACTCTTCTGTGTTTCCTATGAGGTCCAAACAGTGAGCTTGCTTAGAACAAAAGAACTGTGCTTCCTACACACATGGACCATATCTAGTTCAATTCTGCTTAGAAAACTGACAAGAACAGTAGCTCCTATACAGTCCCATACTCTGTAATTGCTGGGAACAGACGCGAGTGCTATTTGCACTGTGTATGGCATTTGGAGCACAATAGTGACTCTTCTTACCAGAAAACAATTCTTGCTCGTAGGACCAGAAACTGCATGTGATTCAACCCCATTTAGGACTGGGAAACAAACTCTAGCTCGCCATAGAAGAAACACACTCTGCTTTTGAGAAAAGAGCCATCTTCTACTCTAAAGTGTTTCCTAAGGGGTCTGAACAGTGAACTTACTCAGAACAAAAGAACTGTGCTTCCTACACACAGGGGACATATCTAGTTCAACTCTGCTTAGGAAACTGACAAGAACAGTAGCTCATCTTCAGTCCAATACACTGTACTTGCTGCGAACAGACGCGAGTGCTATTTGCACTATGTATGGCAATGGGAGCGCAATAGTGACTTTCCTTACCAGAAAACAACTCATGCTAGTAGGAACAAAACTGTATGTGATTCAACTCCATTTAGGACTTGGAAAAAACGCTAGCTCGCATTACAAGAAACACACTCTGCTTTTGAGAAAAGAGCACTCTTCTACGCTACTGTGTTTCCTATAAGGCCTGAACAGTGAGCTTGCTCAGAACAAAAGAACTGTGCTTCCTACACACACACACATATCTAGTTCAATTCTTCTTAGGAAACTGACAAGAACAGTAGCTCCTCTTCAGACCAGTACACTCTACTTGCTGGGAACAGACGCGAGTGCTATTTGCACTGTGTATGGCAATGGGAGCACAATAGTGACTTTCCTTACCAGAAAACAACTCTTGCTCGTAGGACCAAAAACTGCCTGTGATTCAACACCATTTGGGACTGGGAAACAAACGCTAGCTTGCCTTATAAGAAACACACTCTGCTTTTGAGAAAAGAGCACTCTTCTACTCTACTGTGTTTCCTATTGGGACCGAACAGTGTGCTTGCTCAGAACAAAAGAACTGTGCTTCCTACACACACAGCCCATATCTAGTTCAAGTCTGCTTAGGATACTGACAAGAACAGTACCTCATCTTTAGTCCAATACACTGTACTTCCTGGGAACAGAAGCGAGTGCTATATTTACTGCATATGGCAATGGGAGCACAAAAGTGATTCTGCTTACCAGAAAACAACTCTTGCTGGTAGGACCAGAAACTGCATGGGATTCAGCTCCATTTCTGACTGGGAAACAAACACTAGCTCGCCTTACAAAAACACACTCTGCTTTTGAGAAAAGAGCACTCTTCTAGTCTACTGTGTTTCCTATAGGGCCAGAACAGTGAGCTTGCTCAGAACAAAAGAACTGTGCTTCCTACACACACGGCCATATCTAGTTCAATTCTGCTTAGGAACCTGACAAGAACAGTAGATCCTCTTCAGTCCAATACACTGTACTTGCTGGGAACAGAAGCCAGTGCTATTTGTCCTGTGTATGGCAATGGCAGCGCAATAGTGACTCTTCTTACCATAAAACAACACTTGCTCGTAGGACCAGAAACTGCATGTGATTCAACTCCATTTAGGACTGGGAAACAAACGCTCGCTGGCCTTACAAGAAACACACTCTGCTTTAGAGAAAAGAGCACTCTTCTACTCTACTTTTTTCCTATAGGGCCAGAACAGTGAGCTTGCTCAGAACAAAAGAACTGTGCTTCCTACACACACGGGCCATATCTAGTTCAACTCTGCTTAGGAAACTGACAAGAACAGTAGCTCCTCTTCAGTCCCATACACTGTATTTGCTGGGAACAGACGCATGTTCTATTTGCAGTGTGTATGGCAGTGGGAGCACAATAGTGACTTTCCTTACCAGAAAACAACTCTTGCTCGTAGGACCAGAAACTGCATGTGATTCAACTCCATTTAGGACTGGGAAACAAACGCTGGCTCACCTTACAAGAAACACACTCTGCTTTTGAGAAAGGAGCACTCTTCTACTCTACTGTATTTCCTACATGGCCAGAACAGTGAGCTTGCTCAGAACAAAAGAACTGTGCTTCCTACACACACGGCCATATCTAGTTCAATTCTGCTTACGAACCTGACAAGAACTGTAGATCCTCTTCAGTCCAATACACTGTATTTGCTGGGAACACACGCCAGTGCTATTTATCTTGTGTACGGCAATGGCAGCGCAATATTGACTCTTCTTACCAGAAAACAACTCTTCCTCGTAGGACCAGAAACTGCATGTGATTCAACTCCATTTAGGACTGGGAAACAAACACTAGCTCGCCTTACTAGAAACACATTCTGCTTTTGAGAAAAGAGCACTCTTCTACACTACTGTGTTTCCTATATGGCCAGAACTGTGAGCTTGCACAGAACAAAAGAACTGTGCTTCCTACACACACGGTCTATATCTAGTTCAACTCTGCTTAGGAAACTGACAAGAACAGTAGCTCCTCTTCAGTCCAATACACTGTACTTGCGTGGAACAGACACGAGTGCTATTTGCAGTGTGTATGGCAATGAGAGCACAATAGTGACTTTTCTTACCAGAAAACAACTCTTGTTCGTAGGACCAGAAACTGCAAGGGATTCAACTTCATTTAGGACAAGGAAACAAACGCTAGCTCGACTTACAAGAAACACACCCTGCTTTAGAGAAAAGAGCACTCTTCTACTCTTCTGTGTTTCCTATGAGGTCCAAACAGTGAGCTTGCTTAGAACAAAAGAACTGTGCTTCCTACACACATGGACCATATCTAGTTCAATTCTGCTTAGAAAACTGACAAGAACAGTAGCTCCTATACAGTCCCATACTCTGTAATTGCTGGGAACAGACGCGAGTGCTATTTGCACTGTGTATGGCATTTGGAGCACAATAGTGACTCTTCTTACCAGAAAACAATTCTTGCTCGTAGGACCAGAAACTGCATGTGATTCAACCCCATTTAGGACTGGGAAACAAACTCTAGCTCGCCATAGAAGAAACACACTCTGCTTTTGAGAAAAGAGCCATCTTCTACTCTAAAGTGTTTCCTAAGGGGTCTGAACAGTGAACTTACTCAGAACAAAAGAACTGTGCTTCCTACACACAGGGGACATATCTAGTTCAACTCTGCTTAGGAAACTGACAAGAACAGTAGCTCATCTTCAGTCCAATACACTGTACTTGCTGCGAACAGACGCGAGTGCTATTTGCACTATGTATGGCAATGGGAGCGCAATAGTGACTTTCCTTACCAGAAAACAACTCATGCTAGTAGGAACAAAACTGTATGTGATTCAACTCCATTTAGGACTTGGAAAAAACGCTAGCTCGCATTACAAGAAACACACTCTGCTTTTGAGAAAAGAGCACTCTTCTACGCTACTGTGTTTCCTATAAGGCCTGAACAGTGAGCTTGCTCAGAACAAAAGAACTGTGCTTCCTACACACACACACATATCTAGTTCAATTCTTCTTAGGAAACTGACAAGAACAGTAGCTCCTCTTCAGACCAGTACACTCTACTTGCTGGGAACAGACGCGAGTGCTATTTGCACTGTGTATGGCAATGGGAGCACAATAGTGACTTTCCTTACCAGAAAACAACTCTTGCTCGTAGGACCAAAAACTGCCTGTGATTCAACACCATTTGGGACTGGGAAACAAACGCTAGCTTGCCTTATAAGAAACACACTCTGCTTTTGAGAAAAGAGCACTCTTCTACTCTACTGTGTTTCCTATTGGGACCGAACAGTGAGCTTGCTCAGAACAAAAAAACTGTGCTTCCTACACACACGGGCCATATCTATTTCAACTCTGCTTAGGATACTGACAAGAACAGTAGCTCCTCTTTAGTCCAATACACTGTACTTCCTGGGAACAGAAGCGAGTGCTATTTTCACTGTGTATGGAATGGGAGCGCAAAAGTGACTCTTCTTACCAGAAAAAAACTCTTGCTGGTAGGACCAGAAACTGCATGGGATTCAACTCCAATTCTGACTGGGAAACAAACACTAGCTCGCCTTACAAGAATCACACTCTGCTTTTGAGAAAAGAGCACTCTTCTACATTACTGTGTTTCCTATGGGGTCCAAATAGTAAGCTTGCTCAGAACAAAAGAACTGTGCTTCCTACACACACGGGACATATCTCGTTCAATTCTGCTTAGGAAACTGACAAGAACAGTAGATTCTCTTCAGACTGATACACTGTATTGCTGAGAACAGACGCGAGTGCTATTTGCACTGTGTATGACAATGGGAGCGCAATAGTGACTTTCCTTACCAGAAAACAACTCTTGCTCGTAGGACCAGAACCTGCATGTGATTGAACTCCATTTATGGCTGGGAAACAAACGCTAGCTCGCCTTACAAGAAACACACTCTGCTTTTGAGAAAGGAGCACTCTTCTACTCTACTGTGTTTCCTACAGGGCCAGAACAGTGAGCTTGCTCAGAACAAAAGAACTGTGCTTCCTACACACACGGCCATATCTAGTTCAATTCTGCTTACGAACCTGACAAGAACAGTAGATCCTATTCAGTCCAATACACTGTATTTGCTGGGAACAGACGCCAGTGCTATTTATCTTGTGTATGGCAATGACTGCGCAATATTGACTCTTCTTACCAGAAAACAACTCTTGCTCATAGGACCAGAAACTGCATGTGATTCAACTCCATTTAGGACTGAGAAACAAACGCTAGCTCTCCTTACAAAAAACACACTCTGCTTTTGAGAAAAGAGCATTCTTCTACTCTACTTTGTTTCCTATGGGGTCCAAACAGTGAGCTTGCTCAGAATAAAAGAACTGTGCTTCCTACACACACCGACCATATCAAGTTCAACTCTACTTAGGAAACTGACAAGAACAGTAGATCCTCTTCAGTCCGATACACTGTACTTGCTGGGAACAGACGCCAGTGCTATTTGTCCTGTGTATGGCAATGGCAGCACAATATTGACTCTTCTTACCATAAAACAACTCTTGCTCGTAGGACCAGAAACTGCATGTGATTCAACTCTATTTAGGACTGGGAAACAAACGCTAGCTGGCCTTACAAGAAACATACTCTGCTTTAGAGAAATGAGCACTCTTCTACTCTACTGTGTTTATTATAAGGCCTGAACAGTGAGATTGCTCAGAACAAAAAAACTGTGCTTCCTACACACATGGCCATATCTAGTTCAAGTCTGCTTAGGAAACTGACAAGAACAGTAGCTCCTCTTCAGTCCGATACACTGTACTTGCTGGGAACAGACGCGAGTGCTATTTGCACTGTGTATGGCAATTGGAGCACAATAGTGACTCGTCTTACCAGAAAACAACTCTTGCTTGTAGGACAAAAAACTGCATGTGACTCAACTCCATTTATTACTAGGAAACAAACGCTAGCTCGCCTTCCAAGAAACACATTCTGCTTTTGAGAAAAGAGCACTCTTCTACATTAATGTGTTTCCTATGGGGTCCAAACAGTGAGCTTGCTCAGAACAAAAGAACTGTGTTTCCTACACACACGGGACATATCTCGTTCAACTCTGCTTAGGAAACTGACAAGAACAGTAGCTTCTCTTCAGTCTGATACACTGTACTTGCTGGGAACAGACACGAGTGCTATTTGCACTGTGTATGGCAATGGGAGCGCAATAGTGACTTTCCTTACCAGAAAACAACTCTTGTTCGTAGGACTAGAAACTGCATGGGATTCAACTTCATTTAGGACAAGGAAACAAACGCTAGCTCTACTTACAAGAAACACACTCTGCTTTAGAAAAGAGCACTCTTCTGCTCTTGTGTGTTTCCTATGTGGTCCAAACAGTGAGCTTGCTTAGAACAAAAGAACTGTGCTTCCTACACACATGGACCATATCTAGTTCAATTCTGCTTAGGAAACTGACAAGAACAGTAGCTCCTATACAGTCCCATACTCTGTACTTGCTGGGAACAGACGCGAGTGCTATTTGCACTGTGTATGGCATTTGGAGCGCAATAGTGACTCTTCTTACCAGAAAACAATTCTTGCTCATAGGACCAGAAACTGCATGTGACTCAACTCCATTTAGGACTGGGAAACAAACGCTAGCTCGCGTTAGAAGAAACACACTCTGCTTTTGAGAAAAGAGCCATCTTCTACTCTAAAGTGTTTCCTAAGGGGTCCGAACAATGAACTTGCTCAGAACAAAAGAACTGTGCTTCCTACACACAGGGGCCATATCTAGTTCAACTCTGCTTAGGAAACTGACAAGAACAGTAGCTCATCTTCTGTCCAATACAGTGTACTTTCTGGGAACAGACGCGAGTGCTATTTGCACTATGTATGGCAATGGGAGCGCAATAGTGACTTTCCTTACCAGAAAACAACTCATGCTAGTAGGAACAAAACTGTATGTGATTCAACTCCATTTCTGACTGGGAAACAAACACTAGCTTGCCTTAAAAGAAACACACTCTGCTTTTGAGAAAAGAGCACTCTTCTAGTCTACTGTGTTTTCTATAGGGCCAGAACAGTGAGCTTGCTCAGAACAAAAAAACTGTGCTTCCTACACACACGGCCATATCTAGTTCAATTCTGCTTAGAAACCTGACAAGAACAGTAGATCCTCTTCAGTCCAATACACTGTACTTGCTGGGAACAGACGCCAGTGCTATTTGTCCTGTGTATGGCAATGGCAGCGCAATAGTGACTCTTCTTACCATAAAACAACTCTTGCTCGTAGGACCAGAAACTGCATGTGATTCAACTCCATTTAGGACTGGGAAACAAACGCTTGCTGGCCTTACAAGAATCACACTCTGCTTTTGAGAAAAGAGCAGTCTTCTAATCTACTGTGTTTCCTATAGGGCCAGAACAGTGAGCTTGCTCCGAACAAAAGAACTGTGCTTCCTACACACGGGCCATATCTAGTTCAACTCTGCTTAGGAAACTGACACGAACAGGAGCTCCTCTTCAGTCCGATACACTGTACTTGCTGGGAACAGACGCGAGTGCTATTTGCACTGTGGATGGCAATGGGAGCACAATAGTGACTTTCCTTACCAAAAAACAACTCTTGCTCCTAGGACCAGTAACTGCATGTGACTCAACTCCATTTAGGACTGGGAAACAAATGCTAGCTCGCCTTACATGAAACACACTCTGCTTTTGAGAAAAGAGCACTCTTCTACTCTACTGTGTTTCCTATGTGGTCCGAACAGTGAGCTTTCTAAGAACAAAAGAACTGTGGTTCCTACACACGGGCCATATCTAGTTCAACTCTGCTTAGGAAACTGACAAGAACAGTAGCTCCTCTTCAGTCCAATACACTGTACTTGCGGGGAACAGACGCGAATGCAATTTGCACTGTGTATGGCAATTGGAGCACATAGTGACTCGTCTTACCAGAAAACAACTTTTGCTCATAGGACAAAAAACTGCATGTGACTCAACTCCATTTAGGACTGGGAAACAAACGCTAGCTCGCCTTCCAAGAAACACACTCTGCTTTTGAGAAAAGAGCACTCTTCTAGTCTACTGTGTTTCTTATAGGGCCAGAACAGTGAGCTTGCTCAGAACAAAAGAACTGTGCTTCCTACACACACGGCCATATCTAGTTCAATTCTGCTTAGGAACCTGACAAGAACAGTAGCTCCTCTTCAGTCCAATACACTGTACTTGCTGGGAACAGACGCGAGTGCTATTTGCACTGTGTATGGCAATGGGAGCGTAATTTTGACTCTTCTTCCCAGAAAACAACTCTTGCTCGTAGGATCAGAAACTGCGTAGGATTCAACTCCATTTCTGACTGGGAAACAAACACTAGCCTGCCTTACAAGAAACATACTCTGCTTTTGAGAAAAGAGCCCTCTTCTACTCTAAAGTGTTTCCTTTGGGGTCCGAACAGTGAGCTTGCTCAGAACAAAAGAACTGTGCTTCCTACACACAGGGGCCATATCTAGTTCAACTCTGCTTAGGAAACTGAAAAGAACAGTAGCTCCTCTTCAGTCCAATACACTGTAGTTGCTGGGAACAGACGCGAGTGCTATTTCCCCTCTGTATGACAATGGGAGTGCAATAGTGACTCTTCTTATCAGAAAACAACTCTTGCTCGTAGGACCAGAAACTGCATGTGATTCAACTCCATTTAGGACGGGGAAACAAACGCTCGCTGGCCTTACAAGAAACACACTCTGCTTTTGAGAAAAGAGCAGTCTTATAATCTACTGTGTTTCCTATAGGGCCAGAACAGTGAGCTTGCTCCGAACAAAAGAACTGTGCTTCCTACACACATGGACCATATCTAGTTCAACTCTGCTTAGGAAACTGACAAGAACAGTAGCTCCTATACAGTCCAATACACTGTACTTGCTGGGAACAGACGCGAATGCTATTTGCACTGTGTATGGCATTTGGAGCGCAGTAGTGACTCTCCTTGCCAGAAAATAACTCTTGCTCGTAGGACCAAAAACTGCATGTGACTCAACTCCCTTTAGGACTGGGAAACAAACGCGAGCTCGCCTTACAAGAAACACACTCTGCTTTTGAGAAAAGAGCACTCTTCTACTCTACTGTGTTTCCTATGGGGTCCAAACAGTGAGCTTGCTTAGAACAAAAGAACTGTGCTTCCTACACACATGAACCATATCTAGTTCAACTCTGCTTAGGAAACTGACAAGAACAGTAGCTCCTATACAGTCCAATACACTGTACTTGCTGGGAACAGACGCGAATGCTATTTGCACTGTGTATGGCATTTGGAGCACAGTAGTGACTCTCCTTACCAGAAAATAACTCTTGCTCGTAGGACCAAAAACTGCATGTGACTCAACTCCCTTTAGGACTGGGAAACAAACGCGAGCTCGCCTTACAAGAAACACACTCTGCTTTAGATAAAAGAGCACTCTTCTAATCTACTTGTTTCCTATAGGGCCAGAATAGTGAGCTTGCTCAGAACAAAAGAACTGTGCTTCCTACACACACGGGCCATATCTAGTTCAACTCTGCTTAGGAAACTGACAAGAACAGTAGCTCCTCTTCAGTCCCATACACTGCACTTGCTGGGAACAGACGCATGTGCTATTTGCACTGTGTATGGCAATGGGAGCGCAATAGTGACTTTCCTTACCAGAAAACAACTCTTGCTCGTAGGACCAGAAACTGCATGTGATTCAACTCCATTTAAGACTGGGAAACAAACGCTAGCTTGTCTTACAAGAAACAAACTTTGCTTTTGAGGAAAGAGCACTCTTCTACTCTACTGTGCTTCCTATGGGGTCCGAACAGTGAGCTTGCTCAGAACAAAAGAACTGTGCTTTCTACACACACGGCCATATCTAGTTCAACTCTGCTTAGGAAACTGACAAGAACAGTAGATCCTCTTCAGTCCAATACACTGTACTTGCTGGGAAGAGACGGCAGTGCTATTTGTCCTGTGTATGGCAATGGCAGCTCAAGAGTGACTATTCTTACCATAAAACAACTCTTGCTCGTAGGACCAGAAACTGCATGTGATTCCACTCCATTTAGGACTGGGAAACAAACGCTAGCTCGCCTTACATGAAACACACTCTGCTATTGAGAAAAGAGCACTCTTCTACTCTATTGAGTTGCCTATGGGGTCCGAACAGTGAGCTTGCTCAGAACAAAAGAACTGTGCTTCCTACACACGGGCCATATCTAGTTCAACTCTGCTTAGGAAACTGACAAGAACAGTAGCTCCTCTTCAGTCCAATACACTGTACTTGCGGGGAACAGACGCGAATGCAATTTGCACTGTGTATGGCAATTGGAGCACATAGTGACTCGTCTTACCAGAAAACAACTCTTGCTCGTAGGACAAAAAACTGCATGTGACTCAACTCCATTTAGGACTGGGAAACAAACGCTAGCTCGCCTTCCAAGAAACACACTCTGCTTTTGAGAAAAGAGCACTCTTCTAGTCTACTGTGTTTCCTATAGGGCCAGAACAGTGAGCTTGCTCCAAACAAAAGAACTGTGCTTCCTACACACGGGCCATATCTAGTTCAACTCTACTTAGGAAACTGACAAGAACAGTAGCTCCTCTTCAGTCTGATACACTGTACTTGCTGGGAACAAACGCGAGTGCTATTTGCACTGTGTATGGCAATGGGAGAGCAATAGTGACTTTCCTTACCAGAAAACAACTCTTGCTCATAGGACCAGAAACTGCATGTGATTCAACTCCATTTAGCACTGGGAAACAAATGCTAGCTCGCCTTACAAGAAACACACTCTGCTTTTGAGAAAAGAGCACTCTTCTACTCTACTGTGTTTCCTATGGGGTCCAAACAGTGAGCTTGCTTAGAACAAAAGAACTGTGCTTCCTACACACATGGACCATATCTAGTTCAACTCTGCTTAGGAAACTGACAAGAACAGTAGCTCCTATACAGTCCAATACACTGTACTTGCTGGGAACAGACGCGAATGCTATTTGCACTGTGTATGGCATTTGGAGCGCAGTAGTGACTCTCCTTACCAGAAAATAACTCTTGCTCGTAGGACCAAAAACTGCATGTGACTCAACTCCATTTAGGACTGGGAAACAAACGCGAGCTCGCCTTACAAGAAACACACTCTGCTTTAGATAAAAGAGCACTCTTCTACTCTACTTGTTTCCTATAGGGCCAGAACAGTGAGCTTGCTCAGAACAAAAGAACTGTGCTTCCTACACACACGGGCCATATCTAGTTCAACTCTGCTTAGGAAACTGACAAGAACAGTAGCTCCTCTTCAGTCCCATACACTGCACTTGCTGGGAACAGACGCATGTGCTATTTGCACTGTGTATGGCAATGGGAGCGCAATAGTGACTTTCCTTACCAGAAAACAACTCTTGCTCGTAGGACCAGAAACTGCATGTGATTCAACTCCATTTAAGACTGGGAAACAAACGCTAGCTTGTCTTACAAGAAACAAACTTTGCTTTTGAGGAAAGAGCACTCTTCTACTCTACTGTGCTTAATATGGGGTCCGAACAGTGAGCTTGCTCAGAACAAAAGAACTGTGCTTTCTACACACTCGGCCATATCTAGTTCAATTCTGCTTAGGAAACTGACAATAACAGTGGATCCTCTTCAGTCCAATACACTGTACATGCTGGAAACAGACGCCAGTGCTATTTGTAATGTGTATGACAATGGGAGCACAATAGTGACTCTTCTTACCAGAAAACAACTCTTGCTCGTAGGACCAGAAACTGCATGTGATTCAACTCCATTTAGGACTCCAAAACAAACACTAGCTCGCCTTACAAGAAACACACTCTGCTTTTGAGAAAAAAGCACTCTTCTAAACTACTGTGTTTCCTTTGGGGTCCAAACAATGAGCTTGCTCAGAACAAAAGAACTGTGCTTCCTACACACACACCCATATCTAGTTCAATTCTGCTTAGGAATCTGACAAGAACAGTAGCTCCCCTTCAGTCCAGTACACTGTACTTGCTGGGAACAGACGCGAGTGCTATTTGCACTGTGTATGGCAATGGGAGCACAATAGTGACTTTCCTTACCAGGAAACAACTCTTGCTCGTAGGACCAAAAACTGCATGTGATTCAACACCATTTGGGACTGGGAAACAAACGCTAGCTCGCCTTACAAGAAACACACTCTGCTTTTGAGAAAAGAGCACTCTTCTACTCTACTGTGTTTCCTATGTGGACCGAACAGTGTGCTTGCTCAGAACAAAAGAACTGTGCTTCCTACACACACAGCCCATATCTAGTTCAAGTCTGCTTAGGATACTGACAAGAACAGTACCTCATCTTTAGTCCAATACACTGTACTTCCTGGGAACAGAAGCGAGTGCTATTTTCACTGCATATGGCAATGGGAGCGCAAAAGTGACTCTGCTTACCAGAAAACAACTCTTGCTGGTAGGACCAGAAACTGCATGGGATCCAGCTCCATTTCTGACTGGGAAACAAACACTAGCTCGCCTTACAAAAACACACTCTGCTTTTGAGAAAAGAGCACTCTTCTAGTCTACTGTGTTTCCTATAGGGCCAGAACAGTGAGCTTGCTCAGAACAAAAGAACTGTGCTTCCTACACACACGGCCATATCTAGTTCAACTCTGCTTAGGAAACTGACAAGAACAGTAGCTCATCTTCAGTCCAATACACTGTACTTGCTGCGAACAGACGCGAGTGCTGTTTGCTGTGTGTATTTCAATGGGAGCACAATAGTGACTCTTCTTACCAGAAAACAACTCTTGCTCGTAGGACCAAAAACTACATGTGATTCAACTCCATTTAGGACTGGGAAACAAACGCTAGCTCGCCTTACAAGAAACACACTCTGCTTTTGAGAAAAGAGCACTCTTCTACACTACTGTGTTTCCTATAGGGCCAAAACAGTGATCTTGCTCAGAACAAAAGAACTGTGCTTCCTACACACACGGTCATATCTAGTTCAATTCTGCTTATGAAACTGAGAAGAATAGTAGATCCTCTTCAGTCCAATACTCTGTATTTGCTGGAAACAGACGCGAGTGCTATTTGCCCAGTGTATGACAATGGGAGGGCAATAGTGACTCTTCTTACCAGAAAACAATTCTTGCTCGTAGGACCAGAAACTGCATGTGATTCAACTCCATTTAAGATTGGGAAACTAATGCTAGCTCGCCTTACAAGAAACACACACTGCTTTTGAGAAACGGGCACTCTTCTACTCTACTGTTTTTCTTATGCGGTCAGAACAATGAGCTTTCTCAGAACAGAAGAACTATGCTTCCTACACACACGGGAAATATCTAGATCAATTCTGCTTAGGAAACTGACAAGGACAGTAGATCCTCTTCAGTCCAATACACTGTACATGCTGGGAACAGACGCGAGTGCTATTTGCCCTGTGTATGACATATGGAGCACAATAGTGACTCTTCTTACCAGAAAACAACTCTTGCTCATAGGACCAGAAACTGCATGTAATTCAACTCCATTTAGGATTGGGAAACAAACGCTAGCTCGCCTTACAAGAAACACACTCTGCTTTTGAGAAAAGAGCAATCTTCTAATCTAATGTATTTCCTATGGGGTCCGAACAGTGAGCTTGCTCAGAACAAAAGAACTGTGCTTCCTACACACACGAGCCATATCTAGTTCAACTCTGCTTAGGAAACTGACAAGAACAGTAGCTCCTCTTCAGTCCAATACACTGTAATTCCTGCGAAGAGACGCGAGTGCTATTTGCACTGTGTATGGCAATGGGAGCGTAATAGTGACTCTTCTTACGAGAAAACAACTCTTGGTCATAGGACGAGAAACTGCATGGGATTCAACTCCATTTCTGACTGGAAAAGAAACACTAGCTCGCCTTACAAGAAACAGACTCTGCTATTGAGAAACGAGCACTCTTCTACTCTACTGTGTTTCCTATGTGATCCGAACAGTGAGCTTGCTCAGAACCAAAGAACTGTGCTTCCTACACACACGGGCCATATCTAGTTCAACTCTGATTAGGAAACTGACAAGAACAGTAGCTCCACTTCAGTCCAATACAGTGTATTTGCTGGGAACAGACGCAAGTGCTATTTGCACTGTGTAGGGGAATGGGAGCGCAATAGTGACTTTCCTTACCAGAAAACAACTCATGCTCATGGAAACAAAAACTGCATGTGATTCAACTCCATTTAGGACTGGGACACAAACCCTAGCTCGCCTTACAAGAAACACACACTGCTTTTGAGAAAAGAGCACTCTTCTACTCTCCTGTGTTTTCTATAGAGCCAAAACAGTGAGCTTGCTCAGAACAAAAGAACTGTACTTCCTACACACACGGCCATATCTAGTTCAATTCTGCTTAGGAAACTGACAATAACAGTGGATCCTCTTCAGTCCAATACACTGTACATGCTGGAAACAGACGCCAGTGCTATTTGTAATGTGTATGACAATGGGAGCACAATAGTGACTCTTCTTACCAGAAAACAACTCTTGCTCGTAGGACCAGAAACTGCATGTGATTCAACTCCATTTAGGACTCCGAAACAAACACTAGCTCGCCTTACAAGAAACACACTCTGCTTTTGAGAAAAAAGCACTCTTCTACTCTAATGTGTTTCCTTTGGGGTCCAAACAGTGAGCTTGCTCAGAACAAAAGAACTGTGCTTCCTACACACACACCCATATCTAGTTCAATTCTGCTTAGGAATCTGACAAGAACAGTAGCTCCTCTTCAGTCCAGTACACTGTACTTGCTGGGAACAGACGCGAGTGCTATTTGCACTGTGTATGGCAATGGGAGCACAATAGTGACTTTCCTTACCAGGAAACAACTCTTGCTGGTAGGACCAAAAACTGCATGTGATTCAACACCATTTGGGACTGGGAAACAAACGCTAGCTCGCCTTACAAGAAACACACTCTGCTTTTGAGAAAAGAGCACTCTTCTACTCTACTGTGTTTCCTATGTGGACCGAACAGTGTGCTTGCTCAGAACAAAAGAACTGTGCTTCCTACACACACGGCCCATATCTAGTTCCGTCTGCTTAGGATACTGACAAGAACAGTACCTCATCTTTAGTCCAATACACTGTACTTCCTGGGAACAGAAGCGAGTGCTATTTTCACTGTGTATGGAATGGGAGCGCAAAAGTGACTCTGCTTACCAGAAAACAACTCTTGCTGGTAGGACCAGAAACTGCATGGGATTCAGCTCCATTTCTGACTTGGAAACAAACACTAGCTCGCCTTACAAAAACACACTCTGCTTTTGAGAAAAGAGCACTCTTCTAGTCTACTGTGTTTCCTATAGGGCCAGAACAGTGAGCTTGCTCAGAACAAAAGAACTGTGCTTCCTACACACACGGCCATATCTAGTTCAATTCTGCTTAGGAACCTGACAAGAACAGTAGATCCTCTTCAGTCCAATACACTGTACTTGCTGAGAACAGAAGCCAGTGCTATTTGTCCTGTGTATGGCAATGGCAGCGCAATAGTGACTCTTCTTACCATAAAACAACACTTGCTCGTAGGACCAGAAACTGCATGTGATTCAACTCCATTTAGGACTGGGAAACAAACGCTCGCTGGCCTTACAAGAAACACACTCTGCTTTAGAGAAAAGAGCACTCTTCTACTCTACTTTTTTCCTATAGGGCCAGAACAGTGAGCTTGCTCAGAACAAAAGAACTGTGCTTCCTACACACACGGGCCATATCTAGTTCAACTCTGCTTAGGAAACTGACAAGAACAGTAGCTCCTCTTCAGTCCCATACACTGTATTTGCTGGGAACAGACGCATGTTCTATTTGCAGTGTGTATGGCAGTGGGAGCACAATAGTGACTTTCCTTACCAGAAAGCAACTCTTGCTCGTAGGACCAGAAACTGCATGTGATTCAACTCCATTTAGGACTGGGAAACAAACGCTAGCTTGTCTTACAAGAAACACACTTTGCTTTTGAGAAAAGAGCACTCTTCTACTCTACTGTGCTTCCTATTGGGTCCGAACAGTGAGCTTGCTCAGAACAAAAGAACTGTGCTTCCTACACACACGGCCATATCTAGTTCAACTCTGCTTAGGAAACTGACAAGAACAGTAGCGCCTGTTCAGTCCAATACACTGTACTTGCGGGGAACAGACGCGAGTGCTATTTGCACTGTGTATGGCAATTGGAGCACAATAGTTTCTCGTCTTACCAGAAAACAACTCTGGCTCGTAGGACAAAAAACTATATGTGACTCAACTCCATTTAAGACTGGGAAACAAACGCTAGCTCGCCTTCCAAGAAACACACTCTGCTTTTGAGAAAAGAGCACTCTTCTATTCTACTGTGTTTCCTATGGTTCCGAACAGTGAGCTTGCTCAGAACAAAAAAACTGTGCTTCCTACACACACGGCCATATCTAGTTCAAGTCTGCTTAGGAACCTGACAAGAACAGTAGCGCCTGTTCAGTCCAATACACTGTACTTGCTGGGAACAGACGCCAGTGCTATTTGTCCTGTGTATGGCAATGGCAGCACAATAGTGACTCTTCTTACCAGAAAACAACTCTTGCTCATAGGACCAGAAACTGCATGGGATTCAACTCCATTTAGGACTGGGAAACAAACGCTAGCTCGCCTTACAAGAAACACACTCTGCTTTTGAGAAAAGAGCACTCTACTACATTACTGTGTTTCCTATGGGGTCCAAACAGTGAGCTTGCTCAGAACAAAAGAACTGTGCTTCCTACACACACGGGACATATCTCGTTCAACTCTGCTTAGGAAACTGACAAGAACAGTAGCTTCTCTTCAGTCTGATACACTGTACTTGCTGGGAACAGACGCGAGTGCTATTTGCACTGTGTATGACAATGGGAGCGCAATAGTGACTTTCCATACCAGAAAACAACTCTTGCTCGTAGGACCAGAACCTGCCTGTGATTGAACTCCATTTATGGCTGGGAAACAAACGCTGGCTCACCTTACAAGAAACACACTCTGCTTTTGAGAAAGGAGAACTCTTCTACTCTACTGTATTTCCCACAGGGCCAGAACAGTGAGCTTGCTCAGAACAAAAGAACTGTGCTTCCTACACACACGGCCATATCTAGTTCAATTCTGCTTACGAACCTGACAAGAACTGTAGATCCTCTTCAGTCCAATACACTGTATTTGCTGGGAACACACGCCAGTGCTATTTATCTTGTGTACGGCAATGGCAGCGCAATATTGACTCTTCTTACCATAAAACAACTCTTCCTCGTAGGACCAGAAACTGCATGTGATTCAACTCCATTTAGGACTGGGAAACAAACACTAGCTCGCCTTACTAGAAACACACTCTGCTTTTGAGAAAAGAGCACTCTTCTACACTACTGTGTTTCCTATATGGCCAGAACAGTGAGCTTGCACAGAACAAAAAAACTGTGCTTCCTACACACACGGTCTATATCTAGTTCAACTCTGCTTAGGAAACTGACAAGAACAGTAGCTCCTCTTCAGTCCAATACACTGTACTTGCGTGGAACAGACACGAGTGCTATTTGCACTGTGTATGGCAATGAGAGCACAATAGTGACTTTCCTTACCAGAAAACAACTCTTGTTCGTAGGACCAGAAACTGCATGGGATTCAACTTCATTTAGGACAAGGAAACAAACGCTAGCTCGACTTACAAGAAACACACCCTGCTTTAGAGAAAAGAGCACTCTTCTACTCTTCTGTGTTTCCTATGAGGTCCAAACAGTGAGCTTGCTTAGAACAAAAGAACTGTGCTTCCTACACACATGGACCATATCTAGTTCAATTCTGCTTAGGAAACTGACAAGAACAGTAGCTCCTATACAGTCCCATACTCTGTAATTGCTGGGAACAGACGCGAGTGCTATTTGCACTGTGTATGGCATTTGGAGCACGATAGTGCCTCTTCTTACCAGAAAACAATTCTTGCTCGTAGGACCAGAAACTGCATGTGATTCAACCCCATTTAGGACTGGGAAACAAACGCTAGCTCGCGATAGAAGAAACACACTCTGCTTTTGAGAAAAGAGCCATCTTCTACTCTAAAGTGTTTCCTAAGGGGTCTGAACAGTGAACTTACTCAGAACAAAAGAACTGTGCTTCCTACACACAGGGGCCATATCTAGTTCAACTCTGCTTAGGAAACTGACAAGAACAGTAGCTCATCTTCAGTCCAATACACTGTACTTTGTGGGAACAGACGCGAGTGCTATTTGCACTATGTATGGCAATGGGAGCGCAATAGTGACTTTCCTTACCAGAAAACAACTCATGCTAGTAGGAACAAAACTGTATGTGATTCAACTCCATTTAGGACTTGGAAAAAACGCTAGCTCGCATTACAAGAAACACACTCTGCTTTTGAGAAAAGAGCACTCTTCTACGCTACTGTGTTTCCTATAAGGCCTGAACAGTGAGCTTGCTCAGAACAAAAGAACTGTGCTTCCTACACACACACACATATCTAGTTCAATTCTTCTTAGGAAACTGACAAGAACAGTAGCTCCTCTTCAGACCAGTACACTGTACTTGCTGGGAACAGACGCAAGTGCTATTTGCACTGTGTATGGCAATGGGAGCACAATAGTGACTTTCCTTACCAGAAAACAACTCTTGCTCGTAGGACCAAAAACTGCCTGTGATTCAACACCATTTGGGACTGGGAAACAAACGCTAGCTTGCCTTATAAGAAACACACTCTGCTTTTGAGAAAAGAGCACTCTTCTACTCTACTGTGTTTCCTATTGGGACCGAACAGTGAGCTTGCTCAGAACAAAAAAACTGTGCTTCCTACACACACGGGCCATATCTATTTCAACTCTGCTTAGGATACTGACAAGAACAGTAGCTCCTCTTTAGTCCAATACACTGTACTTCCTGGGAACAGAAGCGAGTGCTATTTTCACTGTGTATGGAATGGGAGCGCAAAAGTGACTCTTCTTACCAGAAAAAAACTCTTGCTGGTAGGACCAGAAACTGCATGGGATTCAACTCCAATTCTGACTGGGAAACAAACACTAGCTCGCCTTACAAGAATCACACTCTGCTTTTGAGAAAAGAGCACTCTTCTACATTACTGTGTTTCCTATGGGGTCCAAATAGTAAGCTTGCTCAGAACAAAAGAACTGTGCTTCCTACACACACGGGACATATCTCGTTCAACTCTGCTTAGGAAACTGACAAGAACAGTAGCTTCTCTTCAGACTGATACACTGTATTGCTGAGAACAGACGCGAGTGCTATTTGCACTGTGTATGACAATGGGAGCACAATAGTGACTTTCCTTACCAGAAAACAACTCTTGCTCGTAGGACCAGAACCTGCATGTGATTGAACTCCATTTATGGCTGGGAAACAAACGCTAGCTCGCCTTACAAGAAACACACTCTGCTTTTGAGAAAGAAGCACTCTTCTACTCTACTGTGTTTCCTACAGGGCCAGAACAGTGAGAGTGCTCAGAACAAAAGAACTGTGCTTCCTACACACACGGCAATATCTAGTTCAATTCTGCTTACGAACCTGACAAGAACAGTAGATCCTTTTCAGTCCAATACACTGTATTTGCTGGGAACAGACGCCAGTGCTATTTATCTTGTGTATGACAATGACTGCGCAATATTGAATCTTCTTACCAGAAAACAACTCTTGCTCATAGGACCAGAAACTGCATGTGATTCAACTCCATTTAGGACTGAGAAACAAACGCTAGCTCTCCTTACAAAAAACACACTCTGCTTTTGAGAAAAGAGCATTCTTCTACTCTACTGTGTTTCCTATGGGGTCCAAACAGTGAGCTTGCTCAGAATAAAAGAACTGTGCTTCCTACACACACCGACCATATCAAGTTCAACTCTACTTAGGAAACTGACAAGAACAGTAGATCCTCTGCAGTCCGATACACTGTACTTGCTGGGAACAGACGCCAGTGCTATTTGTCCTGTGTATGGCAATGGCAGCACAATATTGACTCTTCTTACCATAAAACAACTCTTGCTCGTAGGACCAGAAACTGCATGTGATTCAACTCTATTTAGGACTGGGAAACAAACGCTAGCTGGCCTTACAAGAAACATACTCTGCTTTAGAGAAATGAGCACTCTTCTACTCTACTGTGTTTATTATAAGGCCTGAACAGTGAGATTGCTCAGAACAAAAAAACTGTGCTTCCTACACACATGGCCATATCTAGTTCAAGTCTGCTTAGGAAACTGACAAGAACAGTAGCTTCTCTTCAGTCTGATACACTGTACTTGCTGGGAACAGACACGAGTGCTATTTGCACTGTGTATGGCAATGGGAGCGCAATAGTGACTTTCCTTACCAGAAAACAACTCTTGTTCGTAGGACCAGAAACTGCATGGGATTCAACTTCATTTAGGACAAGGAAACAAACGCTAGCTCGACTTACAAGAAACACACTCTGCTTTAGAGAAAAGAGCACTCTTCTGCTCTTGTGTGTTTCCTATGTGGTCCAAACAGTGAGCTTGCTTAGAACAAAAGAACTGTGCTTCCTACACACATGGACCATATCTAGTTCAATTCTGCTTAGGAAACTGACAAGAACAGTAGCTCCTATACAGTCCCATACTCTGTACTTGCTGGGAACAGACGCGAGTGCTATTTGCACTGTGTATGGCATTTGGAGCGCAATAGTGACTCTTCTTACCAGAAAACAATTCTTGTTCATAGGACCAGAAACTGCATGTGACTCAACTCCATTTAGGACTGGGAAACAAACGCTAGCTCGCGTTAGAAGAAACACACTCTGCTTTTGAGAAAAGAGCCATCTTCTACTCTAAAGTGTTTCCTAAGGGGTCCGAACAATGAACTTGCTCAGAACAAAAGAACTGTGCTTCCTACACACAGGGGCCATATCTAGTTCAACTCTGCTTAGGAAACTGACAAGAACAGTAGCTCATCTTCTGTCCAAAACACTGTACTTTCTGGGAACAGACGCGAGTGCTATTTGCACTATGTATGGCAATGGGAGCGCAATAGTGACTTTCCTTACCAGAAAACAACTCATGCTAGTAGGAACAAAACTGTATGTGATTCAACTCCATTTCTGACTGGGAAACAAACACTAGCTCGCCTTACAAGAAACACACTCTGCTTTTGAGAAAAGAGCACTCTTCTATTCTACTGTGTTTTCTATAGGGCCAGAACAGTGAGCTTGCTCAGAACAAAAAAACTGTGCTTCCTACACACACGGCCACATCTAGTTCAATTCTGCTTAGAAACCTGACAAGAACAGTAGATCCTCTTCAGTCCAATACACTGTACTTGCTGGGAACAGACGCCAGTGCTATTTGTCCTGTGTATGGCAATGGCAGCGCAATAGTGACTCTTCTTACCATAAAACAACTCTTGCTCGTAGGACCAGAAACTGCATGTGATTCAACTCCATTTAGGACTGGGAAACAAACGCTCGCTGGCCTTACAAGAAACACACTCTGCTTTTGAGAAAAGAGCAGTCTTCTAATCTACTGTGTTTCCTATAGGGCCAGAACAGTGAGCTTGCTCCGAACAAAAGAACTGTGCTTCCTACACACGGGCCATATCTAGTTCAACTCTGCTTAGGAAACTGAAACGAACAGGAGCTCCTCTTCAGTCCGATACACTGTACTTGCTGGGAACAGACGCGAGTGCTATTTGCACTGTGGATGGCAATGGGAGCACAGTAGTGACTTTCCTTACCAAAAAACAACTCTTGCTCCTAGGACCAGTAACTGCATGTGACTCAACTCCATTTAGGATTGGGAAACAAATGCTAGCTCGCCTTACATGAAACACACTCTGCTTTTGAGAAAAGAGCACTCTTCTACTCTACTGTGTTTCCTATGTGGTCTGAACAGTGAGCTTTCTAAGAACAAAAGAACTGTGCTTCCTACACACGGGCCATATCTAGTTCAACTCTGTTTAGGAAACTGACAAGAACAGTAGCTCCTCTTCAGTCCAATACACTGTACTTGCGGGGAACAGACGGAATGCAATTTGCACTGTGTATGGCAATTGGAGCACATAGTGACTCGTCTTACCAGAAAACAACTTTTGCTCGTAGGACAAAAACCTGCATGTGACTCAACTCCATTTAAGACTGGGAAACAAACGCTAACTCGCCTTCCAAGAAACACACTCTGCTTTTGAGAAAAGAGCACTCTTCTAGTCTACTGTGTTTCTTATAGGGCCAGAACAGTGAGCTTGCTCAGAACAAAAGAACTGTGCTTCCTACACACACGGCCATATCTAGTTCAATTCTGCTTAGGAACCTGACATGAACAGTAGCTCCTCTTCAGTCCAATACACTGTACTTGCTGGGAACAGACGCGAGTGCTATTTGCACTGTGTATTGCAATGGGAGTGTAATTTTGACTCTTCTTACCAGAAAACAACTCTTGCTCGTAGGATCAGAAACTGCGTAGGATTCAACTCCATTTCTGACTGGGAAACAAACACTAGCCTGCCTTACAAGAAACACACTCTGCTTTTGAGAAAAGAGCCCTCTTCTACTCTAAAGTGTTTCCTTTGGGGTCCGAACAGTGAGCTTGCTCAGAACAAAAGAACTGTGCTTCCTACACACAGGGGCCATATCTACTTCAACTGTGCTTAGGAAACTGACAAGAACAGTAGCTCCTCTTCAGTTCAATACACTGTAGTTGCTGGGAACAGACGCGAGTGCTATTTCCCCTCTGTATGACAATGGGAGTGCAACAGTGACTCTTCTTATCAGAAAACAACTCTTGCTCGTAGGACCAGAAACTGCATGTGATTCATCTCCATTTAGGACTGGGAAACAAACGCTAGCTCGCCTTACAAGAAACACACTCTGCTTTTGAGAAAAGAGCACTCTTCTACTCTACTGTGTTTCCTATGGGGTCCAAACAGTGAGCTTGCTTAGAACAAAAGAACTGTGCTTCCTACACACATGGACCATATCTAGTTCAACTCTGCTTAGGAAACTGACAAGAACAGTAGCTCCTATACAGTCCAATACACTGTACTTGCTGGGAACAGACGCGAATGCTATTTGCACTGTGTATGGCATTTGGAGCGCAATAGTGACTCTCCTTACCAGAAAATAACTCTTGCTCGTAGGACCAAAAACTGCATGTGACTCAACTCCCTTTAGGACTGGGAAACAAACGCGAGCTCGCCTTACAAGAAACACACTCTGCTTTAGATAAAAGAGCACTCTTCTAATCTACTTGTTTCCTATAGGGCCAGAACAGTGAGCTTGCTCAGAACAAAAGAACTGTGCTTCCTACACACACGGGCCATATCTAGTTCAACTCTGCTTAGGAAACTGACAAGAACAGTAGCTCCTCTTCAGTCCCATACACTGCACTTGCTGGGAACAGACGCGAATGCTATTTGCACTGTGTATGGCAATGGGAGCGCAATAGTGACTTTCCTTACCAGAAAACAACTCTTGCTCGTAGGACCAGAAACTGCATGTGATTCAACTCCATTTAAGACTGGGAAACAAACGCTAGCTTGTCTTACAAGAAACAAACTTTGCTTTTGAGGAAAGAGCACTCTTCTACTCTACTGTGCTTCCTATGGGGTCCGAACTGTGAGCTTGCTCAGAACAAAAGAACTGTGCTTTCTACACACACGGCCATATCTAGTTCAACTCTGCTTAGGAAACTAACAAGAACAGTAGATCCTCTTCAGTCCAATACACTGTACTTGCTGGGAAGAGACGCCAGTGCTATTTGTCCTGTGTATGGCAATGGCAGCTCAAGAGTGACTATTCTTACCATAAAACAACTCTTGCTCGTAGGACCAGAAACTGCATGTGATTCCACTCCATTTAGGACTGGGAAACAAACGCTAGCTCGCCTTACATGAAACACACTCTGATTTTGAGAAAAGAGCACTCTTCTACTCTATTGAGTTGCCTATGGGGTCTGAACAGTGAGCTTGCTCAGAACAAAAGAACTGTGCTTCCTACACACGGGCCATATCTAGTTCAACTCTGCTTAGGAAACTGACAAGAACAGTAGCTCCTCTTCAGTCCAATACACTGTACTTGCGGGGAACAGACGCGAATGCAATTTGCACTGTGTATGGCAATTGGAGCACATAGTGACTCGTCTTACCAGAAAACAACTCTTGCTCGTAGGACAAA
Source organism: Peromyscus eremicus (assembly GCF_949786415.1). NCBI lineage: Eukaryota > Metazoa > Chordata > Mammalia > Rodentia > Cricetidae > Peromyscus > Peromyscus eremicus. The sequence goes on along the minus strand of NW_026734908.1, from coordinate 38,868 downwards.
AAACTGCATGTGACTCAACTCCATTTAGGACTGGGAAACAAACGCTAGCTCGCCTTCCAAGAAACACACTCTGCTTTTGAGAAAAGAGCACTCTTCTAGTCTACTGTGTTTCCTATAGGGCCAGAACAGTGAGCTTGCTCCAAACAAAAGAACTGTGCTTCCTACACACGGGCCATATCTAGTTCAACTCTACTTAGGAAACTGACAAGAACAGTAGCTCCTCTTCAGTCTGATACACTGTACTTGCTGGGAACAAACGCGAGTGCTATTTGCACTGTGTATGGCAATGGGAGAGCAATAGTGATTTTCCTTACCAGAAAACAACTCTTGCTCGTAGGACCAGAAACTGCACGTGATTCAACTCCATTTAGGACTGGGAAACAAATGCTAGCTCGCCTTACAAGAAACACACTCTGCTTTGAGAAAAGAGCACTCTTCTACTCTACTGTGTTTCCTATGGGGTCCAAACAGTGAGCTTGCTTAGAACAAAAGAACTGTGCTTCCTACACACATGGACCATATCTAGTTCAACTCTGCTTAGGAAACTGACAAGAACAGTAGCTCCTATACAGTCCAATACACTGTACTTGCTGGGAACAGACGCGAATGCTATTTGCACTGTGTATGGCATTTGAGCGCAGTAGTGACTCTCCTTACCAGAAAATAACTCTTGCTCGTAGGACCAAAAACTGCATGTGACTCAACTCCATTTAGGACTGGGAAACAAACGCGAGCTCGCCTTACAAGAAACACACTCTGCTTTAGATAAAAGAGCACTCTTCTACTCTACTTGTTTCCTATAGGGCCAGAACAGTGAGCTTGCTCAGAACAAAAGAACTGTGCTTCCTACACACACGGGCCATATCTAGTTCAACTCTGCTTAGGAAACTGACAAGAACAGTAGCTCCTCTTCAGTCCCATACACTGCACTTGCTGGGAACAGACGCATGTGCTATTTGCACTGTGTATGGCAATGGGAGCGCAATAGTGACTTTCCTTACCAGAAAACAACTCTTGCTCGTAGGACCAGAAACTGCATGTGATTCAACTCCATTTAAGACTGGGAAACAAACGCTAGCTTGTCTTACAAGAAACAAACTTTGCTTTTGAGGAAAGAGCACTCTTCTACTCTACTGTGCTTAATATGGGGTCCGAACAGTGAGCTTGCTCAGAACAAAAGAACTGTGCTTTCTACACACTCGGCCATATCTAGTTCAACTCTGCTTAGGAAACTGACAAGAACAGTAGATCCTCTTCAGTCCAATACACTGTACTTGCTGGGAAGAGACGCCAGTGCTATTTGTCCTGTGTATGGCAATGGCAGCTCAAGAGTGACTATTCTTACCATAAAACAACTCTTGCTCGTAGGACCAGAAACTGCATGTGATTCCACTCCATTTAGGACTGGGAAACAAACGCTAGCTCGCCTTACATGAAACACACTCTGCTTTTGAGAAAAGAGCACTCTTCTACTCTATTGAGTTGCCTATGGGGGTCCGAACAGTGAGCTTGCTCAGAACAAAAGAACTGTGCTTCCTACACAAACGGGCCATATCTAGTTCAACTCTGCTTAGGAAACTGACAAGAACAGTATCTCTTCTTCAGTCCAATACACTGTCCTTGTGGGGAACAGACGCGAGTGCTATTTGCACTATGTATGGCAATTGGAGCACAATAGTGACTCGTTTTACCAGAAAACAACTCTTGCTCGTAGGACAAAAAACTGCATGTGACTGAACTCCATTTAGGACTGGGAAACAAACGCTAGCTCGCCTTCCAAGAAACACACTCTGCTTTTGAGAAAAGAGCACTCTTCTACTCTACTGTGTTTCCTATGGGGTACGAACAGTGAGCTTGCTCAGAACAAAGGAACTGTGCTTCCTACACACACGAGCCATATCTAGTTCAACTCTCCTTGGGAAAGTGACAGAAACAGTAGCTCTTCTTCAGTCCAATACACCGTACTTGCTGGGAACAGACGCCAGTGCAATTTGCCCTGTGTATGACAATGGGAGCGCAATAGTGACTCTTCTTACCAGAAAACAACTCTTGCTCGTAGGACCAAAAACTGAATGTGATTCAACTCCATTTAGGACTGGGAAACAAATGCTGGCTCGCCTTACAAGAAACACACTCTGCTTTTGAGAAAAGAGCACTCTTCTACTCTACTGTGTTTCCTATAGGGCCAAAACAATGAGCTTGCTCAGAACAAAAGAACTGTGCTTCCTACACACACGGTCATATACAGTTCAATTCTGCTTATGAAACTGACAAGAATAGTAGATCCTCTTCAGTCCAACACTCTGTAGTTGCTGGGAACGGACACGAGTGCTATTTGCCCTGTGTATGACAATGGGTGGGCAATAGTGACTCTTTTACCAGAAAACAATTCTTGCTCGTAGGACGAGAAACTGCATGTGATTCAACTCCATTTAGGACTCGGAAACAAAGGCTAGCTCGCCTTACGAGAAACACACTCTGCTTTTGAGAAAAGAGCCCTCTACTAATCTAAAGTGTTTCCTATGGGGTCCGAACAGTGAGGTTGCTCAGAACAAAGGAACTGTGCTTCCTACACACACGAGCCATATCTAGTTCAACTCAGCTTAGGAAACTGACAATAACAGTAGATCCTCCTCAGTTCAATACACTGTACATGCTGTGAACAGACGCCAGTGTTATTTGTAATGTGTATGACAATGGGAGCGCAATAGTGACTCTTCTTACCAGAAGAAAACTCTCGCTCGTAGGACCAGAAACTGCATGTGATCAACTCCATTTAGGACTGGGAAACAAACACTAGCTCGCCTTACAAGAAACACACTCTGCTTTTGAGAAAAGAGCACTCATCTACTCTACTGAGTTTCCTATAAGGCCAGAACAGTGAGCTTGCTCAGAACAAAAGAACTGTGCTTCCTACACACAGGGGCCATATCTACATCAATTCTGCTTAGGAAACTGACAAGAACAATAGATCCTCTTCAGTCCAATACACTGTACATGCTGGGAATAGACGCCAGTGCTATTCGCCCTGTGTATGACAATGGGAGCGCAATAGTGACTCCTCTTAACAGAAAACAACTCTTGCTCGTAGGACCAGAAACTGCATGGGATTCAACTCCATTTCAGACTGGAAAAGAAACGCTAGCTCGCCTTACAAGAAACACACTCTGCTTTTGAGAAAAGAGCACTCTTCTACTCTACTGTGTTTCCTATGGGGTCCGAACAGTGAGCTTGCTCAGAACAAAAGAACTGTGCTTCCTACACACAGGGGCCATATCTAGTTCAACTCTGCTTAGGAAACTGACAAGAACAGTAGCTCATCTTCAGTCCAATACACTGTACTTGCTGCGAACAGACGCGAGTGCTATTTGCACTGTGTATGGTAATGGAAGCGCAATAGTGACTTATCATACCAGAAAACAACTCTTGCTTGTAAGACCAAAAACAACATGTGAGTCAACTCCATTTAGGACTGGGAAACAAACGCTAGCTCGCCTTACAAGAAACATACTCTGCTTTTGAGAAAAGAGCCCTCTTCTAATCTAAAGTGTTTCCTATGGGGTCCAAACAGTGAGCTTGCTCAGAACAAAAGAACTGTGCTTCCTACACACACGGCCATATCTAGTTCAATTCTGCTTAGGAAACTGACAAGAACAGTAGCTCCTCTTCAGTCCAATACCTGTACATGCTGGGAACAGACGCGAGTGTTCTTTGCACTATGTATGGCAATGGGAGCACAATAGTGACTTTCCTTACCAGAAAACAACTCTAGCTCGTAGGACCCAAAACTGCATGTGATTCAACTCCATTTAGGACTGGAAACAAACGCTAGCTCGCCTTACAAGAAAAACACTCTGCTTTTGAGAAAAGAGCACTCTTCAACTCTACTGCGTTTCCTATAGGGCCAAAACAGTGAGCTTGCTCTGAAAAAAGGAACTGTGCTTCCTACACACACGGTCATATCTAGTTCAATTCTGCTTATGAAACTGACAAGAACACTAGATCCTCTTCAGTCCCATATACTGTACTTGCTGGGAACAGACGCCAGTGCTATTTGCCCTGTGTATGACAATGGGAGCGCAATAGTGACTCTTCTTACCAGAAAACAATTCTTGCTCGTAGGACCAGAAACTGCATGTGATTCAACTCCATTTCAGTCTGGGAAACAAACACTAGCTCGCCTTACAAGAAACACACTCTGCTTTTGAGAAAAGAGCACTCTTCTACTCTACTGTGTTTCCTATGGGGTCCGAACAGTGAGCTTGCTCAGAACAAAAGAACTGTGCTTCCACACACAGGGGCCATATCTAGTTCAACTCTGCTTAGGAAACTGACAAGAACAGTAGCTCATCTTCAGTCCAATACACTGTACTTGCTGCGAACAGACGCGAGTGCTGTTTGCACTGTGTATTTCAATGGGAGCACAATAGTGACTCTTCTTACCAGAAAACAACTCTTGCTCGTAGGACCAAAAACTACATGTGATTCAACTCCATTTAGGACTGGGAAACAAACGCTAGCTCGCCTTCCAAGAAACACACTCTGCTTTTGAGAAAAGAGCACTCTTCTACACTACTGTGTTTCCTATAGGGCCAAAACAGTGATCTTGCTCAGAACAAAAGAACTGTGCTTCCTACACACACGGTCATATCTAGTTCAATTCTGCTTATGAAACTGACAAGAATAGTAGATCCTCTTCAGTCCAATACTCTGTATTTGCTGGAAACAGACGCGAGTGCTATTTGCCCAGTGTATGACAATGGGAGGGCAATAGTGACTCTTCTTACCAGAAAACAATTCTTGCTCATAGGACCAGAAACTGCATGTGATTCAACTCCATTTAAGATTGGGAAACTAATGCTAGCTCGCCTTACAAGAAACACACACTGCTTTTGAGAAACGGGCACTCTTCTACTCTACTGTTTTTCTTATGCGGTCAGAACAATGAGCTTTCTCAGAACAGAAGAACTATGCTTCCTACACACACGGGCCATATCTAGATCAATTCTGCTTAGGAAACTGACAAGGACAGTAGATCCTCTTCAGTCCAATACACTGTACATGCTGGGAACAGACGCGAGTGCTATTTGCCCTGTGTATGACATATGGAGCACAATAGTGACTCTTCTTACCAGAAAACAACTCTTGCTCATAGGACCAGAAACTGCATGTAATTCAACTCCATTTAGGATTGGGAAACAAACGCTAGCTCGCCTTACAAGAAACACACTCTGCTTTTGAGAAAAGAGCAATCTTCTAATCTAATGTGTTTCCTATGGGGTCCGAACAGTGAGCTTGCTCAGAACAAAATAACTGTGCTTCCTACACACACGAGCCATATCTAGTTCAACTCTGCTTAGGAAACTGACAAGAACAGTAGCTCCTCTTCAGTCCAATACACTGTAATTCCTGCGAAGAGACGCGAGTGCTATTTGCACTGTGTATGGCAATGGGAGCGTAATAGTGACTCTTCTTACGAGAAAACAACTCTTGGTCATAGGACCAGAAACTGCATGGGATTCAACTCCATTTCTGACTGGAAAACAAACACTAGCTCGCCTTACAAGAAACAGACTCTGCTATTGAGAAACGAGCACTCTTCTACTCTACTGTGTTTCCCATGTGATCCGAACAGTGAGCTTGCTCAGAACCAAAGAACTGTGCTTCCTACACACACGGGCCATATCTAGTTCAACTCTGATTAGGAAACTGACAAGAACAGTAGCTCCACTTCAGTCCAATGCAGTGTATTTGCTGGGAACAGACGCGAGTGCTATTTGCACTGTGTAGGGGAATGGGAGCGCAATAGTGACTTTCCTTACCAGAAAACAACTCATGCTCATGGAAACAAAAACTGCATGTGATTCAACTCCATTTAGGACTGGGACACAAAACCTAGCTCGCCTTACAAGAAACACACACTGCTTTTGAGAAAAGAGCACTCTTCTACTCTACTGTGTTTTCTATAGAGCCAAAACAGTGAGCTTGCTCAGAACAAAAGAACTGTACTTCCTACACACTCGGCCATATCTAGTTCAATTCTGCTTAGGAAACTGACAATAACAGTGGATCCTCTTCAGTCCAATACACTGTACATGCTGGAAACAGACGCCAGTGCTATTTGTAATGTGTATGACAATGGGAGCACAATAGTGACTCTTCTTACCAGAAAACAACTCTTGCTCGTAGGACCAGAAACTGCATGTGATTCAACTCCATTTAGGACTCCGAAACAAACACTAGCTCGCCTTACAAAAAACACACTCTGCTTTTGAGAAAAAAGCACTCTTCTACTCTACTGTGTTTCCTTTGGGGTCCAAACAGTGAGCTTGCTCAGACAAAAGAACTGTGCTTCCTACACACACACCCATATCTAGTTCAATTCTGCTTAGGAATCTAACAAGAACAGTAGCTCCTCTTCAGTCCAGTACACTGTACTTGCTGGGAACAGACGCGAGTGCTATTTGCACTGTGTATGGCAATGGGAGCACAATAGTGACTTTCCTTACCAGGAAACAACTCTTGCTCGTAGGACCAAAAACTGCATGTGATTCAACACCATTTGGGACTGGGAAACAAACGCTAGCTCGCCTTACAAGAAACACACTCTGCTTTTGAGAAAAGAGCACTCTTCTACTCTACTGTGTTTCCTATGTGGACCGAACAGTGTGCTTGCTCAGAACAAAAGAACTGTGCTTCCTACACACACAGCCCATATCTAGTTCAAGTCTGCTTAGGATACAGACAAGAACAGTACCTCATCTTTAGTCCAATACACTGTACTTCCTGGGAACAGAAGCGAGTGCTATTTTCACTGCATATGGCAATGGGAGCGCAAAAGTGACTCTGCTTACCAGAAAACAACTCTTGCTGGTAGGACCAGAAACTGCATGGGATCCAGCTCCATTTCTGACTGGGAAACAAACACTAGCTCGCCTTACAAAAACACACTCTGCTTTTGAGAAAAGAGCACTCTTCTAGTCTACTGTGTTTCCTATAGGGCCAGAACAGTGAGCTTGCTCAGAACAAAAGAACTGTGCTTCCTACACACACGGCCATATCTAGTTCAATTCTGCTTAGGAACCTGACAAGAACAGTAGATCCTCTTCAGTCCAATACACTGTACTTGCTGGGAACAGAAGCCAGTGCTATTTGTCCTGTGTATGGCAATGGCAGCGCAATAGTGACTCTTCTTACCATAAAACAACACTTGCTCGTAGGACCACAAACTGCATGTGATTCAACTCCATTTAGGACTGGGAAACAAACGCTCGCTGGCCTTACAAGAAACACACTCTGCTTTAGAGAAAAGAGCACTCTTCTACTCTACTTTTTTCCTATACGGCCAGAACAGTGAGCTTGCTCAGAACAAAAGAACTGTGCTTCCTACACACACGGGCCATATCTAGTTCAACTCTGCTTAGGAAACTGACAAGAACAGTAGCTCCTCTTCAGTCCCATACACTGTATTTGCTGGGAAGAGACGCATGTTCTATTTGCAGTGTGTATGGCAGTGGGAGCACAATAGTGACTTTCCTTACCAGAAAACAACTCTTGCTTGTAGGACCAGAAACTGCATGTGATTCAACTCCATTTAGGACTGGGAAACAAACGCTAGCTTGTCTTACAAGAAACACACTTTGCTTTTGAGAAAAGAGCACTCTTCTACTCTACTGTGCTTCCTATTGGGTCCGAACAGTGAGCTTGCTCAGAACAAAAGAACTGTGCTTCCCACACACACGGCCATATCTAGTTCAACTCTGCTTAGGAAACTGACAAGAACAGTAGCTCTTCTTCAGTCAAATACACTGTACTTGCGGGGAACAGACGCGAGTGCTATTTGCACTGTGTATGGCAATTGGAGCACAATAGTTTCTCGTCTTACCAGAAAACAACTCTTGCTCGTAGGACAAAAAACTGCATGTGACTCAACTCCATTTAAGACTGGGAAACAAACGCTAGCTCGCCTTCCAAGAAACACACTCTGCTTTTGAGAAAAGAGCACTCTTCTATTCTACTGTGTTTCCTATGGTTCCGAACAGTGAGCTTGCTCAGAACAAAAAAACTGTGCTTCCTACACACACGGCCATATCTAGTTCAAGTCTGCTTAGGAACCTGACAAGAACAGTAGCGCCTGTTCAGTCCAATACACTGTACTTGCTGGGAACAGACGCCAGTGCTATTTGTCCTGTGTATGGCAATGGCAGCACAATAGTGACTCTTCTTACCAGAAAACAACTCTTGCTCATAGGACCAGAAACTGCATGGGATTCAACTCCATTTAGGACTGGGAAACAAACGCTAGCTCGCCTTACAAGAAACACACTCTGCTTTTGAGAAAAGAGCACTCTACTACATTACTGTGTTTCCTATGGGGTCCAAACAGTGAGCTTGCTCAGAACAAAAGAACTGTGCTTCCTACACACATGGGACATATCTCGTTCAACTCTGCTTAGGAAACTGACAAGAACAGTAGCTTCTCTTCAGTCTGATACACTGTACTTGCTGGGAACAGACGCGAGTGCTATTTGCACTGTGTATGACAATGGGAGCGCAATAGTGACTTTCCATACCAGAAAACAACTCTTGCTCGTAGGACCAGAACCTGCCTGTGATTGAACTCCATTTATGGCTGGGAAACAAACGCTGGCTCACCTTACAAGAAACACACTCTGCTTTTGAGAAAGGAGCACTCTTCTACTCTACTGTATTTCCTACAGGGCCAGAACAGTGAGCTTGCTCAGAACAAAAGAACTGTGCTTCCTACACACACGGCCATATCTAGTTCAATTCTGCTTACGAACCTGACAAGAACTGTAGATCCTCTTCAGTCCAATACACTGTATTTGCTGGGAACACACGCCAGTGCTATTTATCTTGTGTACGGCAATGGCAGCGCAATATTGACTCTTCTTACCAGAAAACAACTCTTCCTCGTAGGACCAGAAACTGCATGTGATTCAACTCCATTTAGGACTGGGAAACAAACACTAGCTCGCCTTACTAGAAACACACTCTGCTTTTGAGAAAAGAGCACTCTTCTACACTACTGTGTTTCCTATATGGCCAGAACAGTGAGCTTGCACAGAACAAAAAAGCTGTGCTTCCTACACACACGGTCTATATCTAGTTCAACTCTGCTTAGGAAACTGACAAGAACAGTAGCTCCTCTTCAGTCCAATACACTGTACTTGCGTGGAACAGACACGAGTGCTATTTGCACTGTGTATGGCAATGAGAGCACAATAGTGACTTTCCTTACCAGAAAACAACTCTTGTTCGTAGGACCAGAAACTGCATGGGATTCAACTTCATTTAGGACAAGGAAACAAACGCTAGCTCGACTTACAAGAAACACACCCTGCTTTAGAGAAAAGAGCACTCTTCTACTCTTCTGTGTTTCCTATGAGGTCCAAACAGTGAGCTTGCTTAGAACAAAAGAACTGTGCTTCCTACACACATGGACCATATCTAGTTCAATTCTGCTTAGGAAACTGACAAGAACAGTAGCTCCTATACAGTCCCATACTCTGTAATTGCTGGGAACAGACGCGAGTGCTATTTGCACTGTGTATGGCATTTGGAGCACAATAGTGACTCTTCTTACCAGAAAACAATTCTTGCTCGTAGGACCAGAAACTGCATGTGATTCAACTCCATTTAGGACTGGGAAACAAACGCTAGCTCGCGATAGAAGAAACACACTCTGCTTTTGAGAAAAGAGCCATCTTCTACTCTAAAGTGTTTCCTAAGGGGTCTGAACAGTGAACTTACTCAGAACAAAAGAACTGTGCTTCCTACACACAGGGGCCATATCTAGTTCAACTCTGCTTAGGAAACTGACAAGAACAGTAGCTCATCTTCAGTCCAATACACTGTACTTTCTGGGAACAGACGCGAGTGCTATTTGCACTATGTATGGCAATGGGAGCGCAATAGTGACTTTCCTTACCAGAAAACAACTCATGCTAGTAGGAACAAAACTGTATGTGATTCAACTCCATTTAGGACTTGGAAAAAACGCTAGCTCGCATTACAAGAAACACACTCTGCTTTTGAGAAAAGAGCACTCTTCTACGCTACTGTGTTTCCTATAAGGCCTGAACAGTGAGCTTGCTCAGAACAAAAGAACTGTGCTTCCTACACACACACACATATCTAGTTCAATTCTTCTTAGGAAACTGACAAGAACAGTAGCTCCTCTTCAGACCAGTACACTGTACTTGCTGGGAACAGACGCAAGTGCTATTTGCACTGTGTATGGCAATGGGAGCACAATAGTGACTTTCCTTACCAGAAAACAACTCTTGCTCGTAGGACCAAAAACTGCCTGTGATTCAACACCATTTGGGACTGGGAAACAAACGCTAGCTTGCCTTATAAGAAACACACTCTGCTTTTGAGAAAAGAGCACTCTTCTACTCTACTGTGTTTCCTATTGGGACCGAACAGTGAGCTTGCTCAGAACAAAAAAACTGTGCTTTCTACACACACGGGCCATATCTATTTCAACTCTGCTTAGGATACTGACAAGAACAGTAGCTCCTCTTTAGTCCAATACACTGTACTTCCTGGGAACAGAAGCGAGTGCTATTTTCACTGTGTATGGAATGGGAGCGCAAAAGTGACTCTTCTTACCAGAAAAAAACTCTTGCTGGTAGGACCAGAAACTGCATGGGATTCAACTCCAATTCTGACTGGGAAACAAACACTAGCTCGCCTTACAAGAATCACACTCTGCTTTTGAGAAAAGAGCACTCTTCTACATTACTGTGTTTCCTATGGGGTCCAAATAGTAAGCTTGCTCAGAACAAAAGAACTGTGCTTCCTACACACACGGGACATATCTCGTTCAATTCTGCTTAGGAAACTGACAAGAACAGTAGCTTCTCTTCAGACTGATACACTGTATTGCTGGGAACAGACGCGAGTGCTATTTGCACTGTGTATGACAATGGGAGCGCAATAGTGACTTTCCTTACCAGAAAACAACTCTTGCTCGTAGGACCAGAACCTGCATGTGATTGAACTCCATTTATGGCTGGGAAACAAACGCTAGCTCGCCTTACAAGAAACACACTCTGCTTTTGAGAAAGGAGAACTCTTCTACTCTACTGTGATTCCTACAGGGCCAGAACAGTGAGCGTGCTCAGAACAAAAGAACTGTGCTTCCTACACACACGGCAATATCTAGTTCAATTCTGCTTACGAACCTGACAAGAACAGTAGATCCTTTTCAGTCCAATACACTGTATTTGCTGGGAACAGACGCCAGTGCTATTTATCTTGTGTATGGCAATGACTGCGCAATATTGACTCTTCTTACCAGAAAACAACTCTTGCTCATAGGACCAGAAACTGCATGTGATTCAACTCCATTTAGGACTGGGAAACAAACGCTAGCTCTCCTTACAAAAAACACACTCTGCTTTTGAGAAAAGAGCATTCTTCTACTCTACTGTTTTTCCTTTGGGGTCCAAACAGTGAGCTTGCTCAGAATAAAAGAACTGTGCTTCCTACACACACCGACCATATCTAGTTCAACTCTACTTAGGAAACTGACAAGAACAGTAGATCCTCTTCAGTCCGATACACTGTACTTGCTGGGAACAGACGCCAGTGCAATTTGTCCTGTGTATGGCAATGGCAGCACAATATTGACTCTTCTTACCATAAAACAACTCTTGCTCGTAGGACCAGAAACTGCATGTGATTCAACTCTATTTAGGACTGGGAAACAAACGCTAGCTGGCCTTACAAGAAACATACTTTGCTTTAGAGAAAAGAGCACTCTTCTACTCTACTGTGTTTATTATAAGGCCTGAACAGTGAGATTGCTCAGAACAAAAAAACTGTGCTTCCTACACACATGGCCATATCTAGTTCAAGTCTGCTTAGGAAACTGACAAGAACAGTAGCTCCTCTTCAGTCCGATACACTGTACTTGCTGGGAACAGACGCGAGTGCTATTTGCACTGTGTATGGCAATTGGAGCACAATAGTGACTCGTCTTACCAGAAAACAACTCTTGCTTGTAGGACAAAAAACTGCATGTGACTCAACTCCATTTATTACTAGGAAACAAACGCTAGCTTGCCTTCCAAGAAACACATTCTGCTTTTGAGAAAAGAGCACTCTTCTACATTAATGTGTTTCCTATGGGGTCCAAACAGTGAGCTTGCTCAGAACAAAAGAACTGTGTTTCCTACACACACGGGACATATCTCGTTCAACTCTGCTTAGGAAACTGACAAGAACAGTAGCTTCTCTTCAGTCTGATACACTGTACTTGCTGGGAACAGACACGAGTGCTATTTGCACTATGTATGGCAATGGGAGCGCAATAGTGACTTTCCTTACCAGAAAACAACTCATGCTAGTAGGAACAAAACTGTATGTGATTCAACTCCATTTAGGACTTGGAAAAAACGCTAGCTCGCATTACAAGAAACACACTCTGCTTTTGAGAAAAGAGCACTCTTCTACGCTACTGTGTTTCCTATAAGGCCTGAACAGTGAGCTTGCTCAGAACAAAAGAACTGTGCTTCCTACACACACACACATATCTAGTTCAATTCTTCTTAGGAAACTGACAAGAACAGTAGCTCCTCTTCAGACCAGTACACTGTACTTGCTGGGAACAGACGCAAGTGCTATTTGCACTGTGTATGGCAATGGGAGCACAATAGTGACTTTCCTTACCAGAAAACAACTCTTGCTCGTAGGACCAAAAACTGCCTGTGATTCAACACCATTTGGGACTGGGAAACAAACGCTAGCTTGCCTTATAAGAAACACACTCTGCTTTTGAGAAAAGAGCACTCTTCTACTCTACTGTGTTTCCTATTGGGACCGAACAGTGAGCTTGCTCAGAACAAAAAAACTGTGCTTTCTACACACACGGGCCATATCTATTTCAACTCTGCTTAGGATACTGACAAGAACAGTAGCTCCTCTTTAGTCCAATACACTGTACTTCCTGGGAACAGAAGCGAGTGCTATTTTCACTGTGTATGGAATGGGAGCGCAAAAGTGACTCTTCTTACCAGAAAAAAACTCTTGCTGGTAGGACCAGAAACTGCATGGGATTCAACTCCAATTCTGACTGGGAAACAAACACTAGCTCGCCTTACAAGAATCACACTCTGCTTTTGAGAAAAGAGCACTCTTCTACATTACTGTGTTTCCTATGGGGTCCAAATAGTAAGCTTGCTCAGAACAAAAGAACTGTGCTTCCTACACACACGGGACATATCTCGTTCAATTCTGCTTAGGAAACTGACAAGAACAGTAGCTTCTCTTCAGACTGATACACTGTATTGCTGGGAACAGACGCGAGTGCTATTTGCACTGTGTATGACAATGGGAGCGCAATAGTGACTTTCCTTACCAGAAAACAACTCTTGCTCGTAGGACCAGAACCTGCATGTGATTGAACTCCATTTATGGCTGGGAAACAAACGCTAGCTCGCCTTACAAGAAACACACTCTGCTTTTGAGAAAGGAGAACTCTTCTACTCTACTGTGATTCCTACAGGGCCAGAACAGTGAGCGTGCTCAGAACAAAAGAACTGTGCTTCCTACACACACGGCAATATCTAGTTCAATTCTGCTTACGAACCTGACAAGAACAGTAGATCCTTTTCAGTCCAATACACTGTATTTGCTGGGAACAGACGCCAGTGCTATTTATCTTGTGTATGGCAATGACTGCGCAATATTGACTCTTCTTACCAGAAAACAACTCTTGCTCATAGGACCAGAAACTGCATGTGATTCAACTCCATTTAGGACTGGGAAACAAACGCTAGCTCTCCTTACAAAAAACACACTCTGCTTTTGAGAAAAGAGCATTCTTCTACTCTACTGTTTTTCCTTTGGGGTCCAAACAGTGAGCTTGCTCAGAATAAAAGAACTGTGCTTCCTACACACACCGACCATATCTAGTTCAACTCTACTTAGGAAACTGACAAGAACAGTAGATCCTCTTCAGTCCGATACACTGTACTTGCTGGGAACAGACGCCAGTGCAATTTGTCCTGTGTATGGCAATGGCAGCACAATATTGACTCTTCTTACCATAAAACAACTCTTGCTCGTAGGACCAGAAACTGCATGTGATTCAACTCTATTTAGGACTGGGAAACAAACGCTAGCTGGCCTTACAAGAAACATACTTTGCTTTAGAGAAAAGAGCACTCTTCTACTCTACTGTGTTTATTATAAGGCCTGAACAGTGAGATTGCTCAGAACAAAAAAACTGTGCTTCCTACACACATGGCCATATCTAGTTCAAGTCTGCTTAGGAAACTGACAAGAACAGTAGCTCCTCTTCAGTCCGATACACTGTACTTGCTGGGAACAGACGCGAGTGCTATTTGCACTGTGTATGGCAATTGGAGCACAATAGTGACTCGTCTTACCAGAAAACAACTCTTGCTTGTAGGACAAAAAACTGCATGTGACTCAACTCCATTTATTACTAGGAAACAAACGCTAGCTTGCCTTCCAAGAAACACATTCTGCTTTTGAGAAAAGAGCACTCTTCTACATTAATGTGTTTCCTATGGGGTCCAAACAGTGAGCTTGCTCAGAACAAAAGAACTGTGTTTCCTACACACACGGGACATATCTCGTTCAACTCTGCTTAGGAAACTGACAAGAACAGTAGCTTCTCTTCAGTCTGATACACTGTACTTGCTGGGAACAGACACGAGTGCTATTTGCACTGTGTATGGCAATGGGAGCGCAATAGTGACTTTCCTTACCAAAAAACAACTCTTGCTCCTAGGACCAGTAACTGCATGTGACTCAACTCCATTTAGGATTGGGAAACAAATGCTAGCTCGCCTTACATGAAACACACTCTGCTTTTGAGAAAAGAGCACTCTTCTACTCTACTGTGTTTCCTATGTGGTCCGAACAGTGAGCTTTCTAAGAACAAAAGAACTGTGCTTCCTACACACGGGCCATATCTAGTTCAACTCTGCTTAGGAAACTGACAAGAACAGTAGCTCCTCTTCAGTCCAATACACTGTACTTGCGGGGAACAGACGCGAATGCAATTTGCACTGTGTATGGCAATTGGAGCACATAGTGACTCGTCTTACCAGAAAACAACTTTTGCTCGTAGGACAAAAACCTGCATGTGACTCAACTCCATTTAAGACTGGGAAACAAACGCTAACTCACCTTCCAAGAAACACACTCTGCTTTTGAGAAAAGAGCACTCTTCTAGTCTACTGTGTTTCTTATAGGGCCAGAACAGTGAGCTTGCTCAGAACAAAAGAACTGTGCTTCCTACACACACGGCCATATCTAGTTCAATTCTGCTTAGGAAAATGACAAGAACAGTAGCTCCTCTTCAGTCCAATACACTGTACTTGCTGGGAACAGACGCGAATGCTATTTGCACTGTGTATGGCAATGGGAGAGCAATAGTGACTTTCCTTACCAGAAAACAACTCTTGCTCGTAGGACCAGAAACTGCATGTGATTCAACTCCATTTAGGACTGGGAAACAAACGCTAGCTCGCCTTACAAGAAACACACTCTGCTTTTGAGAAAAGAGCACTCTTCTACTCTACTGTGTTTCCTATGGGGTCCAAACAGTGAGCTTGCTTAGAACAAAAGAACTGTGCTTCCTACACACATGGACCATATCTAGTTCAACTCTGCTTAGGAAACTGACAAGAACAGTAGCTCCTATACAGTCCAATACACTGTACTTGCTGGGAACAGACGCGAATGCTATTTGCACTGTGTATGGCATTTGGAGCGCAGTAGTGACTCTCCTTACCAGAAAATAACTCTTGCTCGTAGGACCAAAAACTGCATGTGACTCAACTCCATTTAGGACTGGGAAACAAACGCGAGCTCGCCTTACAAGAAACACACTCTGCTTTAGATAAAAGAGCACTCTTCTACTCTACTTGTTTCCTATAGGGCCAGAACAGTGAGCTTGCTCAGAACAAAATAACTGTGCTTCCTACACACACGGGCCATATCTAGTTCAACTCTGCTTAGGAAACTGACAAGAACAGTAGCTCCTCTTCAGTCCCATACACTGCACTTGCTGGGAACAGACGCATGTGCTATTTGCACTGTGTATGGCAATGGGAGCGCAATAGTGACTTTCCTTACCAGAAAACAACTCTTGCTCGTAGGACCAGAAACTGCATGTGATTCAACTCCATTTAAGACTGGGAAACAAACGCTAGCTTGTCTTACAAGAAACAAACTTTGCTTTTGAGGAAAGAGCACTCTTCTACTCTACCGTGCTTAATATGGGGTCCGAACAGTGAGCTTGCTCAGAACAAAAGAACTGTGCTTTCTACACACACGGCCATATCTAGTTCAACTCTGCTTAGGAAACTGACAAGAACAGTAGATCCTCTTCAGTCCAGTACACTGTACTTGCTGGGAAGAGACGCCAGTGCTATTTGTCCTGTGTATGGCAATGGCAGCTCAAGAGTGACTATTCTTACCATAAAACAACTCTTGCTCGTAGGACCAGAAACTGCATGTGATTCCACTCCATTTAGGACTGGGAAACAAACGCTAGCTCGCCTTACATGAAACACACTCTGCTTTTGAGAAAAGAGCACTCTTCTACTCTACTGAGTTGCCTATGGGGTCCGAACAATGAGCTTACTCAGAACAAAAGAACTGTGCTTCCTACACAAACGGGCCATATCTAGTTCAACTCTGCTTAGGAAACTGACAAGAACAGTAGCTCTTCTTCAGTCCAATACACTGTCCTTGCGGGCAACAGACGCGAGTGCTATTTGCACTATGTATGGCAATTGGAGCACAATAGTGACTCGTCTTACCAGAAAACAACTCTTGCTCGTAGGACAAAAAACTGCATGTGACTGAACTCCATTTAGGACTGGGAAACAAACGCTAGCTCGCCTTCCAAGAAACACTCTCTGCTTTTGAGAAAAGAGCACTCTTCTACTCTACTGTGTTTCCTATGGGGTACAAACAGTGAGCTTGCTTAGAACAAAAGAACTGTGCTTCCTACACACATGGACCATATCTAGTTTATTCTGCTTAGGAAACTGACAAGAACAGTAGCTCCTATACAGTCCAATACACTGTACTTGCTGGGAACAGACGCGAATGCTATTTGCACTGTGTATGGCATTTGGAGCGCAGTAGTGACTCTCCTTACCAGAAAACAACTCTTGCTCGTAGGACCAAAAACTGCATGTGACTCAACTCTATTTAGGACTGGGAAACAAACGCGAGCTCGCCTTACAAGAAACACACTCTTCTTTTGAGAAAAGAGCACTCTTCTACATTACTGTGTTTCCTATGGGGTCCAAACAGTGAGCTTGCTCAGAACAAAAGAACTGTGCTTCCTACACTCACGGGACATATCTCGTTCAACTCTGCTTAGGAAACTGACAAGAACAGTAGCTTCTCTTCAGTCCGATACACTGTACTTGCTGGGAACAGACGCGAGTGCTATTTGCACTGTGTATGACAATGGGAGCGCAATAGTGACTTTCCATACCAGAAAACAACTCTTGCTCATAGGACCAGAACCTGCATGTGATTGAACTCCATTTATGGCTGGGAAACAAACGCTAGCTCGCCTTACAAGAAACACACTCTGCTTTTGAGAAAGGAGCACTCTTCTACTCTACTGTGTTTCCTACAGGGCCAGAACAGTGAGCTTGCTCAGAACAAAAGAACTGTGCTTCCTACACACATGGCCATATCTAGTTCAATTCTGCTTACGTACCTGACAAGAACAGTAGATCCTCTTCAGTCCAATACACTGTACTTGCGGGGAACAGACGCGAATGCAATTTGCACTGTGTATGTCAACTGGAGCACATAGTGACTCGTCTTACCAGAAAACAACTCTTGCTCGTAGGACAAAAAACTGCATGTGACTCAACTCCATTTAGGACTGGGAAACAAACGCTAGCTCGCCTTCCAAGAAACACACTCTGCTTTTGAGAAAAGAGCACTCTTCTAGTCTACTGTGTTTCCTATAGGGCAGGAACAGTGAGCTTGCTCAGAACAAAAGAACTGTGCTTCCTACACACACGGACATATCTAGTTCAATTCTGCTTAGGAACCTGACAAGAACAGTAGCTCCTCTTCAGTCAAATACACTGTACTTGCTGGGAACAGACGCGAGTGCTATTTGCACTGTGTATTGCAACGGGAGTGTAATTTTGACTCTTCTTATCAGAAAACAACTCTTGCTCGTAGGATCAGAAACTGCGTAGGATTCAACTCCATTTCTGACTGGGAAACAAACACTAGCCTGCCTTACAAGAAACACACTCTGCTTTTGAGAAAAGAGCCCTCTTCTACTCTAAAGTGTTTCCTTTGGGGTCCGAACAGTGAGCTTGCTCAGAACAAAAGAACTGTGCTTCCTACACACAGGGGACATATCTACTTCACTGTGCTTAGGAAACTGACAAGAACAGTAGCTCCTCTTCAGTCCAATACACTGTAGTTGCTGGGAACAGACGCGAGTGCTATTTCCCCTCTGTATGACAATGGGAGTGCAACAGTGACTCTTCTTATCAGAAAACAACTCTTGCTCGTAGGACCAGAAACTGCATTTGATTCAACTCCATTTAGGACGGGAAAACAAATGCTCGCTGGCCTTACAAGAAACACACTCTGCTTTTGAGAAAAGAGCAGTCTTATAATCTACTGTGTTTCCTATAGGGCCAGAACAGTGAGCTTGCTCCGAACAAAAGAACTGTGCTTCCTACACACGGGCCATATCTAGTTCAACTCTACTTAGGAAACTGACAAGAACAGTAGCTCCTCTTCAGTCTGATAAACTGTAATTGCTGGGAACAAACGCGAGTGCTATTTGCACTGTGTATGGCAATGGGAGAGCAATAGTGACTTTCCTTACCAGAAAACAACTCTTGCTCGTAGGACCAGAAACTGCATGTGATTCATCTTCATTTAGGACTGGGAAACAAACGCTAGCTCGCCTTCCAAGAAACACACTCTGCTTTTGAGAAAAGAGCACTCTTCTACTCTACTGTGTTTCCTATGGGGTCCAAACAGTGAGCTTGCTTAGAACAAAAGAACTGTGCTTCCTACACACATGGACCATATCTAGTTCAACTCTGCTTAGGAAACTGACAAGAACAGTAGCTCCTATACAGTCCAATACACTGTACTTGCTAGGAACAGACGCGAATGCTATTTGCACTGTGTATGGCATTTGGAGCGCAGTAGTGACTCTCCTTACCAGAAAATAACTCTTGCTCGTAGGACCAAAAACTGCATGTGACTCAACTCCCTTTAGGACTGGGAAACAAACGCGAGCTCACCTTACAAGAAACACACTCTGCTTTAGATAAAAGAGCACTCTTCTACTCTACTTGTTTCCTATAGGGCCAGAACAGTGAGCTTGCTCAGAACAAAAGAACTGTGCTTCCTACACACACGGGCCATATCTAGTTCAACTCTGCTTAGGAAACTGACAAGAACAGTAGCTCCTCTTCAGTCCCATACACTGCACTTGCTGGGAACAGACACATGTGCTATTTGCACTGTGTATGGCAATGGGAGCGCAATAGTGACTTTCCTTACCAGAAAACAACTCTTGCTCGTAGGACCAGAAACTGCATGTGATTCAACTCCATTTAAGACTGGGAAACAAACGCTAGCTTGTCTTACAAGAAACAAACTTTGCTTTTGAGGAAAGAGCACTCCTCTGCTCTACTGTGCTTCCTATGGGGTCCGAACAGTGAGCTTGCTCAGAACAAAAGATCTGTGCTTTCTACACACACGGCCATATCTTGTTCAACTCTGCTTAGGAAACTGACAAGAACAGTAGATCCTCTTCAGTCCAATACACTGTACTTGCTGGGAAGAGACGCCAGTGCTATTTGTCCTGTGTATGGCAATGGCAGCACAAGAGTGACTATTGTTACCATAAAACAACTCTTGCTCGTAGGACCAAAAACTGCATGTGACTCAACTCTATTTAGGACTGGGAAACAAACGCGAGCTCACCTTACAAGAAACACACTCTTCTTTTGAGAAAAGAGCACTCTTCTACATTACTGTGTTTCCTATGGGGTCCGAACAGTGAGCTTGCTCAGAACAAAAGAACTGTGCTTCCTACACACGGGCCATATCTAGTTCAACTCTGCTTAGGAAACTGACAAGAACAGTAGCTCCTCTTCAGTCCGATACACTGTACTTGCGGGGAACAGACGCGAATGCAATTTGCACTGTGTATGGCAATTGGAGCACATAGTGACTCGTCTTACCAGAAAACAACTCTTGCTCGTAGGACAAAAAACTGCATGTGACTCAACTCCATTTAGGACTGGGAAACAAACGCTAGCTCGCCTTCCAAGAAACACACTCTGCTTTTGAGAAAAGAGCACTCTTCTAGTCTACTGTGTTTCCTATAGGGCCAGAACAGTGAGCTTGCTCCAAACAAAAGAACTGTGCTTCCTACACACGGGCCATATCTAGTTCAACTCTACTTAGGAAACTGACAAGAACAGTAGCTCCTCTTCAGTCTGATACACTGTACTTGCTGGGAACAAACGCGAGTGCTATTTGCACTGTGTATGGCAATGGGAGAGCAATAGTGACTTTCCTTACCAGAAAACAACTCTTGCTCGTAGGACCAGAAACTGCATGTGATTCAACTCCATTTAGGACTGGGAAACAAACGCTAGCTCGCCTTACAAGAAACACACTCTACTTTTGAGAAAAGAGCACTCTTCTAGTCTACTGTGTTTCCTATAGGGCAGGAACAGTGAGCTTGCTCAGAACAAAAGAACTGTGCTTCCTACACACACGGCCATATCTAGTTCAATTCTGCTTAGGAACCTGACAAGAACAGTAGCTCCTCTTCAGTCCAATACACTGTACTTGCTGGGAACAGACGCGAGTGCTATTTGCACTGTGTATTGCAATGGGAGTGTAATTTTGACTCTTCTTACCAGAAAACAACTCTTGCTCGTAGGATCAGAAACTGCGTAGGATTCAACTCCATTTCTGACTGTGAAACAAACACTAGCCTGCCTTACAAGAAACACACTCTGCTTTTGAGAAAAGAGCCCTCTTCTACTCTAAAGTGTTTCCTTTGGGTTCCGAACAGTGAGCTTGCTCAGAACAAAAGAACTGTGCTTCCTACACACAGGGGACATATCTAGTTCAACTGTGCTTAGGAAACTGACAAGAACAGTAGCTCCTCTTCAGTCCAATACACTGTAGTTGCTGGGAACAGACGCGAGTGCTATTTCCCCTCTGTATGACAATGGTAGTGCAACAGTGACTCTTATCAGAAAACAACTCTTGCTCGTAGGACCAGAAACTGCATGTGATTCAACTCCATTTAAGACTGGGAAACAAATGCTAGCTTGTCTTACAAGAAACAAACTTTGCTTTTGAGAAAAGAGCAGTCTTCTGCTCTACTGTGCTTCCTATGGGGTCCGAACAGTGAGCTTGCTCAGAACAAAAGAACTGTGCTTTCTACACACACGGCCATATCTAGTTCAACTCTGCTTAGGAAACTGACAAGAACAGTAGATCCTCTTCAGTCCAATACACTGTACTTGCTGGGAAGAGACGCCAGTGCTATTTGTCCTGTGTATGGCAATGGCAGCTCAAGAGTGACTATTCTTACCATAAAACAACTCTTGCTCGTAGGACCAGAAACTGCATGTGATTCCACTCCATTTAGGACTGGGAAACAAACGCTAGCTCGCCTTACATGAAACACACTCTGCTTTTGAGAAAAGAGCACTCTTCTACTCTCCTGAGTTGCCTATGGGGTCCGAACAGTGAGCTTGCTCAGAACAAAAGAACTGTGCTTCCTACACACGGGCCATATCTAGTTCAACTCTGCTTAGGAAACTGACAAGAACAGTAGCTCCTCTTCAGTCCAATACACTGTACTTGCGGGGAACAGACGCGAATGCAATTTGCACTGTGTATGGCAATTGGAGCACATAGTGACTTGTCTTACCAGAAAACAACTCTTGCTCGTAGGACAAAAAACTGCATGTGACTCAACTCCATTTAGGACTGGGAAACAAACGCTAGCTCGCCTTCCAAGAAACACACTCTGCTTTTGAGAAAAGAGCACTCTTCTAGTCTACTGTGTTTCCTATAGGGCCAGAACAGTGAGCTTGCTCCAAACAAAAGAACTGTGCTTCCTACACACGGGCCATATCTAGTTCAACTCTACTTAGGAAACTGACAAGAACAGTAGCTCCTCTTCAGTCTGATACACTGTACTTGCTGGGAACAAACGCGAGTGCTATTTGCACTGTGTATGGCAATGGGAGAGCAATAGTGACTTTCCTTACCAGAAAACAACTCTTGCTCGTAGGACCAGAAACTGCATGTGATTCAACTCCATTTAGGACTGGGAAACAAACGCTAGCTCGCCTTACAAGAAACACACTCTGCTTTTGAGAAAAGAGCACTCTTCTACTCTACTGTGTTTCCTATGGGGTCCAAACAGTGAGCTTGCTTAGAACAAAAGAACTGTGCTTCCTACACACATGGACCATATCTAGTTCAACTCTGCTTAGGAAACTGACAAGAACAGTAGCTCCTATACAGTCCAATACACTGTACTTGCTGGGAACAGACGCGAATGCTATTTGCACTGTGTATGGCATTTGGAGCGCAGTAGTGACTCTCCTTACCAGAATATAACTCTTGCTCGTAGGACCAAAAACTGCATGTGACTCAACTCCATTTAGGACTGGGAAACAAACGCGAGCTCGCCTTACAAGAAACACACTCTGCTTTAGATAAAAGAGCACTCTTCTACTCTACTTGTTTCCTATAGGGCCAGAACAGTGAGCTTGCTCAGAACAAAAGAACTGTGCTTCCTACACACACGGGCCATATCTAGTTCAACTCTGCTTAGGAAACTGACAAGAACAGTAGCTCCTCTTCAGTCCCATACACTGCACTTGCTGGGAACAGACGCATGTGCTATTTGCACTGTGTATGGCAATGGGAGCGCAATAGTGACTTTCCTTACCAGAAAACAACTCTTGCTCGTAGGACCAGAAACTGCATGTGATTCAACTCCATTTAAGACTGGGAAACAAATGCTAGCTTGTCTTACAAGAAACAAACTTTGCTTTTGAGGAAAGAGCACTCTTCTACTCTACTGTGCTTAATATGGGGTCCGAACAGTGAGCTTGCTCAGAACAAAAGAACTGTGCTTTCTACACACACGGCCATATCTAGTTCAACTCTGCTTAGGAAACTGACAAGAACAGTAGATCCTCTTCAGTCCAATACACTGTACTTGCTGGGAAGAGACGCCAGTGCTATTTGTCCTGTGTATGGCAATGGCAGCTCAAGAGTGACTATTCTTACCATAAAACAACTCTTGCTCTTAGGACCAGAAACTGCATGTGATTCCACTCCATTTAGGACTGGGAAACAAACGCTAGCTCGCCTTACATGAAACACACTCTGCTTTTGAGAAAAGAGCACTCTTCTACTCTACTGAGTTGCCTATGGGGTCCGAACAATGAGCTTACTCAGAACAAAAGAACTGTGCTTCCTACACAAACGGGCCATATCTAGTTCAACTCTGCTTAGGAAACTGACAAGAACAGTAGCTCTTCTTCAGTCCAATACACTGTCCTTGCGGGCAACAGACGCGAGTGCTATTTGCACTATGTATGGCAATTGGAGCACAATAGTGACTCGTCTTACCAGAAAACAACTCTTGCTCGTAGGACAAAAAACTGCATGTGACTGAACTCCATTTAGGACTGGGAAACAAACGCTAGCTCGCCTTCCAAGAAACACTCTCTGCTTTTGAGAAAAGAGCACTCTTCTACTCTACTGTGTTTCCTATGGGGTACAAACAGTGAGCTTGCTTAGAACAAAAGAACTGTGCTTCCTACACACATGGACCATATCTAGTTTATTCTGCTTAGGAAACTGACAAGAACAGTAGCTCCTATACAGTCCAATACACTGTACTTGCTGGGAACAGACGCGAATGCTATTTGCACTGTGTATGGCATTTGGAGCGCAGTAGTGACTCTCCTTACCAGAAAACAACTCTTGCTCGTAGGACCAAAAACTGCATGTGACTCAACTCTATTTAGGACTGGGAAACAAACGCGAGCTCGCCTTACAAGAAACACACTCTTCTTTTGAGAAAAGAGCACTCTTCTACATTACTGTGTTTCCTATTGGGTCCAAACAGTGAGCTTGCTCAGAACAAAAGAACTGTGCTTCCTACACTCACGGGACATATCTCGTTCAACTCTGCTTAGGAAACTGACAAGAACAGTAGCTTCTCTTCAGTCCGATACACTGTACTTGCTGGGAACAGACGCGAGTGCTATTTGCACTGTGTATGACAATGGGAGCGCAATAGTGACTTTCCATACCAGAAAACAACTCTTGCTCGTAGGACCAGAACCTGCATGTGACTGAACTCCATTTATGGCTGGGAAACAAACGCTAGCTCGCCTTACAAGAAACACACTCTGCTTTTGAGAAAGGAGCACTCTTCTACTCTACTGTGCTTCCTACAGGGCCAGAACAGTGAGCTTGCTCAGAACAAAAGAACTGTGCTTCCTACACACATGGCCATATCTAGTTCAATTCTGCTTACGTACCTGACAAGAACAGTAGATCCTCTTCAGTCCAATACACTGTACTTGCGGGGAACAGACGCGAATGCAATTTGCACTGTGTATGTCAACTGGAGCACATAGTGACTCGTCTTACCAGAAAACAACTCTTGCTCGTAGGACAAAAAACTGCATGTGACTCAACTCCATTTAGGACTGGGAAACAAACGCTAGCTCGCCTTCCAAGAAACACACTCTACTTTTGAGAAAAGAGCACTCTTCTAGTCTACTGTGTTTCCTATAGGGCAGGAACAGTGAGCTTGCTCAGAACAAAAGAACTGTGCTTCCTACACACACGGCCATATCTAGTTCAATTCTGCTTAGGAACCTGACAAGAACAGTAGCTCCTCTTCAGTCCAATACACTGTACTTGCTGGGAACAGACGCGAGTGCTATTTGCACTGTGTATTGCAATGGGAGTGTAATTTTGACTCTTCTTACCAGAAAACAACTCTTGCTCGTAGGATCAGAAACTGCGTAGGATTCAACTCCATTTCTGACTGGGAAACAAACACTAGCCTGCCTTACAAGAAACACACTCTGCTTTTGAGAAAAGAGCCCTCTTCTACTCTAAAGTGTTTCCTTTGGGTTCCGAACAGTGAGCTTGCTCAGAACAAAAGAACTGTGCTTCCTACACACAGGGGACATATCTAGTTCAACTGTGCTTAGGAAACTGACAAGAACAGTAGCTCCTCTTCAGTCCAATACACTGTAGTTGCTGGGAACAGACGCGAGTGCTATTTCCCCTCTGTATGACAATGGGAGTGCAACAGTGACTCTTATCAGAAAACAACTCTTGCTCGTAGGACCAGAAACTGCATGTGATTCAACTCCATTTAGGACGGGAAAACAAACGCTCGCTGGCCTTACATGAAACACACTCTGCTTTTGAGAAAAGAGCAGTCTTCTGCTCTACTGTGCTTCCTATGGGGTCCGAACAGTGAGCTTGCTCAGAACAAAAGAACTGTGCTTTCTACACACACGGCCATATCTAGTTCAACTCTGCTTAGGAAACTGACAAGAACAGTAGATCCTCTTCAGTCCAATACACTGTACTTGCTGGGAAGAGACGCCAGTGCTATTTGTCCTGTGTATGGCAATGGCAGCTCAAGAGTGACTATTCTTACCATAAAACAACTCTTGCTCGTAGGACCAGAAACTGCATGTGATTCCACTCCATTTAGGACTGGGAAACAAACGCTAGCTCGCCTTACATGAAACACACTCTGCTTTTGAGAAAAGAGCACTCTTCTACTCTCCTGAGTTGCCTATGGGGTCCGAACAGTGAGCTTGCTCAGAACAAAAGAACTGTGCTTCCTACACACGGGCCATATCTAGTTCAACTCTGCTTAGGAAACTGACAAGAACAGTAGCTCCTCTTCAGTCCAATACACTGTACTTGCGGGGAACAGACGCGAATGCAATTTGCACTGTGTATGGCAATTGGAGCACATAGTGACTTGTCTTACCAGAAAACAACTCTTGCTCGTAGGACAAAAAACTGCATGTGACTCAACTCCATTTAGGACTGGGAAACAAACGCTAGCTCGCCTTCCAAGAAACACACTCTGCTTTTGAGAAAAGAGCACTCTTCTAGTCTACTGTGTTTCCTATAGGGCCAGAACAGTGAGCTTGCTCCAAACAAAAGAACTGTGCTTCCTACACACGGGCCATATCTAGTTCAACTCTACTTAGGAAACTGACAAGAACAGTAGCTCCTCTTCAGTCTGATACACTGTACTTGCTGGGAACAAACGCGAGTGCTATTTGCACTGTGTATGGCAATGGGAGAGCAATAGTGACTTTCCTTACCAGAAAACAACTCTTGCTCGTAGGACCAGAAACTGCATGTGATTCAACTCCATTTAGGACTGGGAAACAAACGCTAGCTCGCCTTACAAGAAACACACTCTGCTTTTGAGAAAAGAGCACTCTTCTACTCTACTGTGTTTCCTATAGGGCAGGAACAGTGAGCTTGCTCAGAACAAAAGAACTGTGCTTCCTACACACACGGCCATATCTAGTTCAATTCTGCTTAGGAACCTGACAAGAACAGTAGCTCCTCTTCAGTCCAATACACTGTACTTGCTGGGAACAGACGCGAGTGCTATTTGCACTGTGTATTGCAATGGGAGTGTAATTTTGACTCTTCTTACCAGAAAACAACTCTTGCTCGTAGGATCAGAAACTGCGTAGGATTCAACTCCATTTCTGACTGTGAAACAAACACTAGCCTGCCTTACAAGAAACACACTCTGCTTTTGAGAAAAGAGCCCTCTTCTACTCTAAAGTGTTTCCTTTGGGTTCCGAACAGTGAGCTTGCTCAGAACAAAAGAACTGTGCTTCCTACACACAGGGGACATATCTAGTTCAACTGTGCTTAGGAAACTGACAAGAACAGTAGCTCCTCTTCAGTCCAATACACTGTAGTTGCTGGGAACAGACGCGAGTGCTATTTCCCCTCTGTATGACAATGGTAGTGCAACAGTGACTCTTATCAGAAAACAACTCTTGCTCGTAGGACCAGAAACTGCATGTGATTCAACTCCATTTAAGACTGGGAAACAAATGCTAGCTTGTCTTACAAGAAACAAACTTTGCTTTTGAGAAAAGAGCAGTCTTCTGCTCTACTGTGCTTCCTATGGGGTCCGAACAGTGAGCTTGCTCAGAACAAAAGAACTGTGCTTTCTACACACACGGCCATATCTAGTTCAACTCTGCTTAGGAAACTGACAAGAACAGTAGATCCTCTTCAGTCCAATACACTGTACTTGCTGGGAAGAGACGCCAGTGCTATTTGTCCTGTGTATGGCAATGGCAGCTCAAGAGTGACTATTCTTACCATAAAACAACTCTTGCTCGTAGGACCAGAAACTGCATGTGATTCCACTCCATTTAGGACTGGGAAACAAACGCTAGCTCGCCTTACATGAAACACACTCTGCTTTTGAGAAAAGAGCACTCTTCTACTCTCCTGAGTTGCCTATGGGGTCCGAACAGTGAGCTTGCTCAGAACAAAAGAACTGTGCTTCCTACACACGGGCCATATCTAGTTCAACTCTGCTTAGGAAACTGACAAGAACAGTAGCTCCTCTTCAGTCCAATACACTGTACTTGCGGGGAACAGACGCGAATGCAATTTGCACTGTGTATGGCAATTGGAGCACATAGTGACTTGTCTTACCAGAAAACAACTCTTGCTCGTAGGACAAAAAACTGCATGTGACTCAACTCCATTTAGGACTGGGAAACAAACGCTAGCTCGCCTTCCAAGAAACACACTCTGCTTTTGAGAAAAGAGCACTCTTCTAGTCTACTGTGTTTCCTATAGGGCCAGAACAGTGAGCTTGCTCCAAACAAAAGAACTGTGCTTCCTACACACGGGCCATATCTAGTTCAACTCTACTTAGGAAACTGACAAGAACAGTAGCTCCTCTTCAGTCTGATACACTGTACTTGCTGGGAACAAACGCGAGTGCTATTTGCACTGTGTATGGCAATGGGAGAGCAATAGTGACTTTCCTTACCAGAAAACAACTCTTGCTCGTAGGACCAGAAACTGCATGTGATTCAACTCCATTTAGGACTGGGAAACAAACGCTAGCTCGCCTTACAAGAAACACACTCTGCTTTTGAGAAAAGAGCACTCTTCTACTCTACTGTGTTTCCTATGGGGTCCAAACAGTGAGCTTGCTTAGAACAAAAGAACTGTGCTTCCTACACACATGGACCATATCTAGTTCAACTCTGCTTAGGAAACTGACAAGAACAGTAGCTCCTATACAGTCCAATACACTGTACTTGCTGGGAACAGACGCGAATGCTATTTGCACTGTGTATGGCATTTGGAGCGCAGTAGTGACTCTCCTTACCAGAATATAACTCTTGCTCGTAGGACCAAAAACTGCATGTGACTCAACTCCATTTAGGACTGGGAAACAAACGCGAGCTCGCCTTACAAGAAACACACTCTGCTTTAGATAAAAGAGCACTCTTCTACTCTACTTGTTTCCTATAGGGCCAGAACAGTGAGCTTGCTCAGAACAAAAGAACTGTGCTTCCTACACACACGGGCCATATCTAGTTCAACTCTGCTTAGGAAACTGACAAGAACAGTAGCTCCTCTTCAGTCCCATACACTGCACTTGCTGGGAACAGACGCATGTGCTATTTGCACTGTGTATGGCAATGGGAGCGCAATAGTGACTTTCCTTACCAGAAAACAACTCTTGCTCGTAGGACCAGAAACTGCATGTGATTCAACTCCATTTAAGACTGGGAAACAAATGCTAGCTTGTCTTACAAGAAACAAACTTTGCTTTTGAGGAAAGAGCACTCTTCTACTCTACTGTGCTTAATATGGGGTCCGAACAGTGAGCTTGCTCAGAACAAAAGAACTGTGCTTTCTACACACACGGCCATATCTAGTTCAACTCTGCTTAGGAAACTGACAAGAACAGTAGATCCTCTTCAGTCCAATACACTGTACTTGCTGGGAAGAGACGCCAGTGCTATTTGTCCTGTGTATGGCAATGGCAGCTCAAGAGTGACTATTCTTACCATAAAACAACTCTTGCTCTTAGGACCAGAAACTGCATGTGATTCCACTCCATTTAGGACTGGGAAACAAACGCTAGCTCGCCTTACATGAAACACACTCTGCTTTTGAGAAAAGAGCACTCTTCTACTCTACTGAGTTGCCTATGGGGTCCGAACAATGAGCTTACTCAGAACAAAAGAACTGTGCTTCCTACACAAACGGGCCATATCTAGTTCAACTCTGCTTAGGAAACTGACAAGAACAGTAGCTCTTCTTCAGTCCAATACACTGTCCTTGCGGGCAACAGACGCGAGTGCTATTTGCACTATGTATGGCAATTGGAGCACAATAGTGACTCGTCTTACCAGAAAACAACTCTTGCTCGTAGGACAAAAAACTGCATGTGACTGAACTCCATTTAGGACTGGGAAACAAACGCTAGCTCGCCTTCCAAGAAACACTCTCTGCTTTTGAGAAAAGAGCACTCTTCTACTCTACTGTGTTTCCTATGGGGTACAAACAGTGAGCTTGCTTAGAACAAAAGAACTGTGCTTCCTACACACATGGACCATATCTAGTTTATTCTGCTTAGGAAACTGACAAGAACAGTAGCTCCTATACAGTCCAATACACTGTACTTGCTGGGAACAGACGCGAATGCTATTTGCACTGTGTATGGCATTTGGAGCGCAGTAGTGACTCTCCTTACCAGAAAACAACTCTTGCTCGTAGGACCAAAAACTGCATGTGACTCAACTCTATTTAGGACTGGGAAACAAACGCGAGCTCGCCTTACAAGAAACACACTCTTCTTTTGAGAAAAGAGCACTCTTCTACATTACTGTGTTTCCTATTGGGTCCAAACAGTGAGCTTGCTCAGAACAAAAGAACTGTGCTTCCTACACTCACGGGACATATCTCGTTCAACTCTGCTTAGGAAACTGACAAGAACAGTAGCTTCTCTTCAGTCCGATACACTGTACTTGCTGGGAACAGACGCGAGTGCTATTTGCACTGTGTATGACAATGGGAGCGCAATAGTGACTTTCCATACCAGAAAACAACTCTTGCTCGTAGGACCAGAACCTGCATGTGACTGAACTCCATTTATGGCTGGGAAACAAACGCTAGCTCGCCTTACAAGAAACACACTCTGCTTTTGAGAAAGGAGCACTCTTCTACTCTACTGTGCTTCCTACAGGGCCAGAACAGTGAGCTTGCTCAGAACAAAAGAACTGTGCTTCCTACACACATGGCCATATCTAGTTCAATTCTGCTTACGTACCTGACAAGAACAGTAGATCCTCTTCAGTCCAATACACTGTACTTGCGGGGAACAGACGCGAATGCAATTTGCACTGTGTATGTCAACTGGAGCACATAGTGACTCGTCTTACCAGAAAACAACTCTTGCTCGTAGGACAAAAAACTGCATGTGACTCAACTCCATTTAGGACTGGGAAACAAACGCTAGCTCGCCTTCCAAGAAACACACTCTACTTTTGAGAAAAGAGCACTCTTCTAGTCTACTGTGTTTCCTATAGGGCAGGAACAGTGAGCTTGCTCAGAACAAAAGAACTGTGCTTCCTACACACACGGCCATATCTAGTTCAATTCTGCTTAGGAACCTGACAAGAACAGTAGCTCCTCTTCAGTCCAATACACTGTACTTGCTGGGAACAGACGCGAGTGCTATTTGCACTGTGTATTGCAATGGGAGTGTAATTTTGACTCTTCTTACCAGAAAACAACTCTTGCTCGTAGGATCAGAAACTGCGTAGGATTCAACTCCATTTCTGACTGGGAAACAAACACTAGCCTGCCTTACAAGAAACACACTCTGCTTTTGAGAAAAGAGCCCTCTTCTACTCTAAAGTGTTTCCTTTGGGTTCCGAACAGTGAGCTTGCTCAGAACAAAAGAACTGTGCTTCCTACACACAGGGGACATATCTAGTTCAACTGTGCTTAGGAAACTGACAAGAACAGTAGCTCCTCTTCAGTCCAATACACTGTAGTTGCTGGGAACAGACGCGAGTGCTATTTCCCCTCTGTATGACAATGGGAGTGCAACAGTGACTCTTATCAGAAAACAACTCTTGCTCGTAGGACCAGAAACTGCATGTGATTCAACTCCATTTAGGACGGGAAAACAAACGCTCGCTGGCCTTACATGAAACACACTCTGCTTTTGAGAAAAGAGCAGTCTTCTGCTCTACTGTGCTTCCTATGGGGTCCGAACAGTGAGCTTGCTCAGAACAAAAGAACTGTGCTTTCTACACACACGGCCATATCTAGTTCAACTCTGCTTAGGAAACTGACAAGAACAGTAGATCCTCTTCAGTCCAATACACTGTACTTGCTGGGAAGAGACGCCAGTGCTATTTGTCCTGTGTATGGCAATGGCAGCTCAAGAGTGACTATTCTTACCATAAAACAACTCTTGCTCGTAGGACCAGAAACTGCATGTGATTCCACTCCATTTAGGACTGGGAAACAAACGCTAGCTCGCCTTACATGAAACACACTCTGCTTTTGAGAAAAGAGCACTCTTCTACTCTCCTGAGTTGCCTATGGGGTCCGAACAGTGAGCTTGCTCAGAACAAAAGAACTGTGCTTCCTACACACGGGCCATATCTAGTTCAACTCTGCTTAGGAAACTGACAAGAACAGTAGCTCCTCTTCAGTCCAATACACTGTACTTGCGGGGAACAGACGCGAATGCAATTTGCACTGTGTATGGCAATTGGAGCACATAGTGACTCGTCTTACCAGAAAACAACTCTTGCTCGTAGGACAAAAAACTGCATGTGACTCAACTCCATTTAGGACTGGGAAACAAACGCTAGCTCGCCTTCCAAGAAACACACTCTGCTTTTGAGAAAAGAGCACTCTTCTAGTCTACTGTGTTTCCTATAGGGCCAGAACAGTGAGCTTGCTCCAAACAAAAGAACTGTGCTTCCTACACACGGGCCATATCTAGTTCAACTCTACTTAGGAAACTGACAAGAACAGTAGCTCCTCTTCAGTCTGATACACTGTACTTGCTGGGAACAAACGCGAGTGCTATTTGCACTGTGTATGGCAATGGGAGAGCAATAGTGACTTTCCTTACCAGAAAACAACTCTTGCTCGTAGGACCAGAAACTGCATGTGATTCAACTCCATTTAGGACTGGGAAACAAACGCTAGCTCGCCTTACAAGAAACACACTCTGCTTTTGAGAAAAGAGCACTCTTCTACTCTACTGTGTTTCCTATGGGGTCCAAACAGTGAGCTTGCTTAGAACAAAAGAACTGTGCTTCCTACACACATGGACCATATCTAGTTCAACTCTGCTTAGGAAACTGACAAGAACAGTAGCTCCTATACAGTCCAATACACTGTACTTGATGGGAACAGACGCGAATGCTATTTGCACTGTGTATGGCATTTGGAGCGCAGTAGTGACTCTCCTTACCAGAATATAACTCTTGCTCGTAGGACCAAAAACTGCATGTGACTCAACTCCATTTAGGACTGGGAAACAAACGCGAGCTCGCCTTACAAGAAACACACTCTGCTTTAGATAAAAGAGCACTCTTCTACTCTACTTGTTTCCTATAGGGCCAGAACAGTGAGCTTGCTCAGAACAAAAGAACTGTGCTTCCTACACACACGGGCCATATCTAGTTCAACTCTGCTTAGGAAACTGACAAGAACAGTAGCTCCTCTTCGGTCCCATACACTGCACTTGCTGGGAACAGACGCATGTGCTATTTGCACTGTGTATGGCAATGGGAGCGCAATAGTGACTTTCCTTACCAGAAAACAACTCTTGCTCGTAGGACCAGAAACTGCATGTGATTCAACTCCATTTAAGACTGGGAAACAAACGCTAGCTTGTCTTACAAGAAACAAACTTTGCTTTTGAGGAAAGAGCACTCTTCTACTCTACTGTGCTTAATATGGGGTCCGAACAGTGAGCTTGCTCAGAACAAAAGAACTGTGCTTTCTACACACACGGCCATATCTAGTTCAACTCTGCTTAGGAAACTGAAAAGAACAGTAGATCCTCTTCAGTCCAATACACTGTACTTGCTGGGAAGAGACGCCAGTGCTATTTGTCCTGTGTATGGCAATGGCAGCTCAAGAGTGACTATTCTTACCATAAAACAACTCTTGCTCGTAGGACCAGAAACTGCATGTGATTCCACTCCATTTAGGACTGGGAAACAAACGCTAGCTCGCCTTACATGAAACACACTCTGCTTTTGAGAAAAGAGCACTCTTCTACTCTACTGAGTTGCCTATGGGGTCCGAACAATGAGCTTACTCAGAACAAAAGAACTGTGCTTCCTACACAAACGGGCCATATCTAGTTCAACTCTGCTTAGGAAACTGACAAGAACAGTAGCTCTTCTTCAGTCCAATACACTGTCCTTGCGGGGAACAGACGCGAGTGCTATTTGCACTATGTATGGCAATTGGAGCACAATAGTGACTCGTCTTACCAGAAAACAACTCTTGCTCGTAGGACAAAAAACTGCATGTGACTGAACTCCATTTAGGACTGGGAAACAAACGCTAGCTCGCCTTCCAAGAAACACTCTCTGCTTTTGAGAAAAGAGCACTCTTCTACTCTACTGTGTTTCCTATGGGGTACAAACAGTGAGCTTGCTTAGAACAAAAGAACTGTGCTTCCTACACACATGGACCATATCTAGTTTATTCTGCTTAGGAAACTGACAAGAACAGTAGCTCCTATACAGTCCAATACACTGTACTTGCTGGGAACAGACGCGAATGCTATTTGCACTGTGTATGGCATTTGGAGCGCAGTAGTGACTCTCCTTACCAGAAAACAACTCTTGCTCGTAGGACCAAAAACTGCATGTGACTCAACTCTATTTAGGACTGGGAAACAAACGCGAGCTCGCCTTACAAGAAACACACTCTTCTTTTGAGAAAAGAGCACTCTTCTACATTACTGTGTTTCCTATGGGGTCCAAACAGTGAGCTTGCTCAGAACAAAAGAACTGTGCTTCCTACACTCACGGGACATATCTCGTTCAATTCTGCTTAGGAAACTGACAAGAACAGTAGCTTCTCTTCAGTCCGATACACTGTACTTGCTGGGAACAGACGCGAGTGCTATTTGCACTGTGTATGACAATGGGAGCGCAATAGTGACTTTCCATACCAGAAAACAACTCTTGCTCGTAGGACCAGAACCTGCATGTGATTGAACTCCATTTATGGCTGGGAAACAAACGCTAGCTCGCCTTACAAGAAACACACTCTGCTTTTGAGAAAGGAGCACTCTTCTACTCTACTGTGCTTCCTACAGGGCCAGAACAGTGAGCTTGCTCAGAACAAAAGAACTGTGCTTCCTACACACATGGCCATATCTAGTTCAATTCTGCTTACGTACCTGACAAGAACAGTAGATCCTCTTCAGTCCAATACACTGTACTTGCGGGGAACAGACGCGAATGCAATTTGCACTGTGTATGTCAACTGGAGCACATAGTGACTCGTCTTACCAGAAAACAACTCTTGCTCGTAGGACAAAAAACTGCATGTGACTCAACTCCATTTAGGACTGGGAAACAAACGCTAGCTCGCCTTCCAAGAAACACACTCTACTTTTGAGAAAAGAGCACTCTTCTAGTCTACTGTGTTTCCTATAGGGCAGGAACAGTGAGCTTGCTCAGAACAAAAGAACTGTGCTTCCTACACACACGGCCATATCTAGTTCAATTCTGCTTAGGAACCTGACAAGAAGAGTAGCTCCTCTTCAGTCCAATACACTGTACTTGCTGGGAACAGACGCGAGTGCTATTTGCACTGTGTATTGCAATGGGAGTGTAATTTTGACTCTTCTTACCAGAAAACAACTCTTGCTCGTAGGATCAGAAACTGCGTAGGATTCAACTCCATTTCTGACTGGGAAACAAACACTAGCCTGCCTTACAAGAAACACACTCTGCTTTTGAGAAAAGAGCCCTCTTCTACTCTAAAGTGTTTCCTTTGGGTTCCGAACAGTGAGCTTGCTCAGAACAAAAGAACTGTGCTTCCTACACACAGGGGACATATCTAGTTCAACTGTGCTTAGGAAACTGACAAGAACAGTAGCTCCTCTTCAGTCCAATACACTGTAGTTGCTGGGAACAGACGCGAGTGCTATTTCCCCTCTGTATGACAATGGGAGTGCAACAGTGACTCTTATCAGAAAACAACTCTTGCTCGTAGGACCAGAAACTGCATGTGATTCAACTCCATTTAGGACGGGAAAACAAACGCTCGCTGGCCTTACATGAAACACACTCTGCTTTTGAGAAAAGAGCAGTCTTCTGCTCTACTGTGCTTCCTATGGGGTCCGAACAGTGAGCTTGCTCAGAACAAAAGAACTGTGCTTTCTACACACACGGCCATATCTAGTTCAACTCTGCTTAGGAAACTGACAAGAACAGTAGATCCTCTTCAGTCCAATACACTGTACTTGCTGGGAAGAGACGCCAGTGCTATTTGTCCTGTGTATGGCAATGGCAGCTCAAGAGTGACTATTCTTACCATAAAACAACTCTTGCTCGTAGGACCAGAAACTGCATGTGATTCCACTCCATTTAGGACTGGGAAACAAACGCTAGCTCGCCTTACATGAAACACACTCTGCTTTTGAGAAAAGAGCACTCTTCTACTCTCCTGAGTTGCCTATGGGGTCCGAACAGTGAGCTTGCTCAGAACAAAAGAACTGTGCTTCCTACACACGGGCCATATCTAGTTCAACTCTGCTTAGGAAACTGACAAGAACAGTAGCTCCTCTTCAGTCCAATACACTGTACTTGCGGGGAACAGACGCGAATGCAATTTGCACTGTGTATGGCAATTGGAGCACATAGTGACTCGTCTTACCAGAAAACAACTCTTGCTCGTAGGACAAAAAACTGCATGTGACTCAACTCCATTTAGGACTGGGAAACAAACGCTAGCTCGCCTTCCAAGAAACACACTCTGCTTTTGAGAAAAGAGCACTCTTCTAGTCTACTGTGTTTCCTATAGGGCCAGAACAGTGAGCTTGCTCCAAACAAAAGAACTGTGCTTCCTACACACGGGCCATATCTAGTTCAACTCTACTTAGGAAACTGACAAGAACAGTAGCTCCTCTTCAGTCTGATACACTGTACTTGCTGGGAACAAACGCGAGTGCTATTTGCACTGTGTATGGCAATGGGAGAGCAATAGTGACTTTCCTTACCAGAAAACAACTCTTGCTCGTAGGACCAGAAACTGCATGTGATTCAACTCCATTTAGGACTGGGAAACAAACGCTAGCTCGCCTTACAAGAAACACACTCTGCTTTTGAGAAAAGAGCACTCTTCTACTCTACTGTGTTTCCTATGGGGTCCAAACAGTGAGCTTGCTTAGAACAAAAGAACTGTGCTTCCTACACACATGGACCATATCTAGTTCAACTCTGCTTAGGAAACTGACAAGAACAGTAGCTCCTATACAGTCCAATACACTGTACTTGCTGGGAACAGACGCGAATGCTATTTGCACTGTGTATGGCATTTGGAGCGCAGTAGTGACTCTCCTTACCAGAAAATAACTCTTGCTCGTAGGACCAAAAACTGCATGTGACTCAACTCCATTTAGGACTGGGAAACAAACGCGAGCTCGCCTTACAAGAAACACACTCTGCTTTAGATAAAAGAGCACTCTTCTACTCTACTTGTTTCCTATAGGGCCAGAACAGTGAGCTTGCTCAGAACAAAATAACTGTGCTTCCTACACACACGGGCCATATCTAGTTCAACTCTGCTTAGGAAACTGACAAGAACAGTAGCTCCTCTTCAGTCCCATACACTGCACTTGCTGGGAACAGACGCATGTGCTATTTGCACTGTGTATGGCAATGGGAGCGCAATAGTGACTTTCCTTACCAGAAAACAACTCTTGCTCGTAGGACCAGAAACTGCATGTGATTCAACTCCATTTAAGACTGGGAAACAAACGCTAGCTTGTCTTACAAGAAACAAACTTTGCTTTTGAGGAAAGAGCACTCTTCTACTCTACTGTGCTTAATATGGGGTCCGAACAGTGAGCTTGCTCAGAACAAAAGAACTGTGCTTTCTACACACACGGCCATATCTAGTTCAACTCTGCTTAGGAAACTGACAAGAACAGTAGATCCTCTTCAGTCCAGTACACTGTACTTGCTGGGAAGAGACGCCAGTGCTATTTGTCCTGTGTATGGCAATGGCAGCTCAAGAGTGACTATTCTTACCATAAAACAACTCTTGCTCGTAGGACCAGAAACTGCATGTGATTCCACTCCATTTAGGACTGGGAAACAAACGCTAGCTCGCCTTACATGAAACACACTCTGCTTTTGAGAAAAGAGCACTCTTCTACTCTACTGAGTTGCCTATGGGGTCCGAACAATGAGCTTACTCAGAACAAAAGAACTGTGCTTCCTACACAAACGGGCCATATCTAGTTCAACTCTGCTTAGGAAACTGACAAGAACAGTAGCTCTTCTTCAGTCCAATACACTGTCCTTGCGGGGAACAGACGCGAGTGCTATTTGCACTATGTATGGCAATTGGAGCACAATAGTGACTCGTCTTACCAGAAAACAACTCTTGCTCGTAGGACAAAAAACTGCATGTGACTGAACTCCATTTAGGACTGGGAAACAAACGCTAGCTCGCCTTCCAAGAAACACTCTCTGCTTTTGAGAAAAGAGCACTCTTCTACTCTACTGTGTTTCCTATGGGGTACAAACAGTGAGCTTGCTTAGAACAAAAGAACTGTGCTTCCTACACACATGGACCATATCTAGTTTATTCTGCTTAGGAAACTGACAAGAACAGTAGCTCCTATACAGTCCAATACACTGTACTTGCTGGGAACAGACGCGAATGCTATTTGCACTGTGTATGGCATTTGGAGCGCAGTAGTGACTCTCCTTACCAGAAAACAACTCTTGCTCGTAGGACCAAAAACTGCATGTGACTCAACTCTATTTAGGACTGGGAAACAAACGCGAGCTCGCCTTACAAGAAACACACTCTTCTTTTGAGAAAAGAGCACTCTTCTACATTACTGTGTTTCCTATGGGGTCCAAACAGTGAGCTTGCTCAGAACAAAAGAACTGTGCTTCCTATACTCACGGGACATATCTCGTTCAACTCTGCTTAGGAAACTGACAAGAACAGTAGCTTCTCTTCAGTCCGATACACTGTACTTGCTGGGAACAGACGCGAGTGCTATTTGCACTGTGTATGACAATGGGAGCGCAATAGTGACTTTCCATACCAGAAAACAACTCTTGCTCGTAGGACCAGAACCTGCATGTGATTGAACTCCATTTATGGCTGGGAAACAAACGCTAGCTCGCCTTACAAGAAACACACTCTGCTTTTGAGAAAGGAGCACTCTTCTACTCTACTGTGTTTCCTACAGGGCCAGAACAGTGAGCTTGCTCAGAACAAAAGAACTGTGCTTCCTACACACATGGCCATATCTAGTTCAATTCTGCTTACGTACCTGACAAGAACAGTAGATCCTCTTCAGTCCAATACACTGTACTTGCGGGGAACAGACGCGAATGCAATTTGCACTGTGTATGTCAACTGGAGCACATAGTGACTCGTCTTACCAGAAAACAACTCTTGCTCGTAGGACAAAAAACTGCATGT